>NW_010234526.1:0-1002 GCF_000690775.1 Eurypyga helias
CAAGCCCGGCCACCCAAAAGACCCCCCTGGCAGCGTGGGAAAGCGGTGCCCTCCAGTCAGCATCCCCTGAACCGGCATCACCCTGCACCCACCCCCTTCCCACCCAAAACCCATCACCACAAACGTGGCAAATCGAGGACCCCCATTCGAAAACACCAACTTTGCAGCGTATCCGTGAGCAACTCCAGGATGGATTTTGCCATGAAATGCCCCAGGAAAGGGGCCAGCGCCTGCAGTGCCCAAACCCGGCCCTTTTGAGATGAGCTATCGCAAGCCGATGGCAGAGCAGAGCGCCAGCAGTCACGGGGGTACTGGGGAGCCCGGCCCCTGCTCCCCGCCTTTCCAAGCCAAGGCGCAAGGAGCAAGCCCCTAACCCAGCCGGGAAAGCTGAGCTGCCCCTTTCCCCACCCTCAGGGAACAGCTGAAAAATCACGCTGCGCTGTCAGCAGGCTCAGCATTTACAATTCTGCTTTGATGTAACGTGCCTCCATGGGGTCAGCTCATATCACAGCCCCCTCCTCATCCTCAGCAGCACCACACCTTGCAAGGTTCTGCTCGCACCTTCCCCCACGACACTACCCCACCCGCAGCACGTTCCACACTAAGAAAATGCCCAATACACCAATTTTTAAGGGATTTTTTCCTCCATTAAAAAAAAATAATCATTAGGCCAAAGCTGCAGATCTTTACTCCATTTTATTCAGCTTTTACACAAGAAAGACTTTTGTCGAACTCAGCAGGAGTTAATGAGAGCTTTCTCCGGCTAAATAGACTAATCCTCCGCAGCGCTGCGCCCCGTAAAGTCCTTGGGAGAGCTACAAAATGTGCATCTGGTTGACAGGAGCGTTTGCGCGCTCCCTCCGTGCGTGAGCAAGCGAAGCTAAAGGAGCTGACCTGGATACTCTCAGGCACAGTCTTTTTCTGCTCAGAGGATCTCTTTTTTTTCCTCCCTTCATAATTGGGCATGTTTGCAAAGCGTAACAGCATTTATTTTGGGGAGGA
>NW_010234526.1:1052-2005 GCF_000690775.1 Eurypyga helias
AGAAACAGACAACATAAACCAAAATAGTTCAGGCTGGGGGAGGAAGGATTTCAAGGCTTCACAAAAAAAAATACCCACCCAAAACGTGTCGTCGGTGGGTTTTTTTTTTTTTTTTAGAGGCCGGCAAAGCGGTGGCAGAGCCGCGGGGGCAGCACGAAGAGCATCCCCCACGTGCTGCGTCTCGGCGGTGCCACCGGCAACACCCCGTCTCCACCGGTGAGGAGTTGGGAGCTCAGGCTCCCAGCCAGAGCGCTGAACACATGCTCACCTTCGCGATGCTCATACTCACTCCAGCGGCACGTCAGGCTTGATTTCAGCCTCTGCCCGACTCCCTAACGCGATCTGAGACATCTCCGTGCAAGGGAGGAGAGGTGCCGGCACAATCCCGGCGTTACATCCAACCCAGGTACCCTGCTGGCACCCAAACCTCTCCCCCCCCCCTCCATGAGCAAGCAGCGTGCGTGCTGCGCTTTTCCCGACAGCTGCTGAACAGGGAGGCAAGGGAAGACCCACCAACCCAACCTGGGCGCTCACTTAACTATGGCTCCTTCGGAAGGAAAGACAAAATGCCAGTCCTCAGGATTGGTAGCTCATGGGAAAAAAACCCCAGGCTTTCCCCTTCTTCCCATCTCCTCCGGCTTGCTCGTGGTGCTCTCCAGACGGCAGCCCCCTGAGCTCCCAGGGGTTTACTCCGGCACGGGACCTGCCGGAGCATCGCCACCACCTCCAAAACACAACCCCAGCTTCCCACGGGGCACGCCAGCAACGCTGCCCCAGCACAGACCCGGGTGACAGCATGGGCGGCCCTCACTCCCGGCATCGCTCCCCATGGCCAGAACCTCCGGACATGGGGAGGGACGAGGCGGGGAACGCCCATGGCTCGTACAGGGCAGCACAAGGTGGACAGACCCCTCCAGCAGCACCCTGTCCTGCCCCAAGGACAACATGGGTCA
>NW_010234527.1:0-3685 GCF_000690775.1 Eurypyga helias
GGGGCCAGGCGGACACCTTGCCCACGTTCCCGAAGGCTGCCACCGATAGCAACGCGGGCTCCCTGTCCCGCAGCTACGTGTACGACGTCTGCTTCGCCGCCGGGACCGTCAACAGCGAGTTTCGGTTCCTCAGGCCTCTCCTCCCCTGCTTCCCCGCCGGGCTGCCCCACGGCCCAGGCGAGCAGCGGAGCTCCGTGTGCTTGCAAGAGGCGGCCAACCTCGGGGAAGAAGGCGACTGGGCTGCAAAGGTGAGGGACCTGGCAGGCTCGAGGGGAGGGGCGCAGAGGGAGGGACAAGTGCGCGGCGTGGCGGTGGCCCCAGTGGGAGTAAGGACTATCGATGTTGCGGAACTGCGGGTTGAGGAGCCACTGCGGCGGGAGGAGAGAGGGGAAAGGGTCTCGGAGCTGCTCTTGGGAGCCTCCCGGGAGGATCCGGCACGGCTCAGCTTCTTCCCGAGTGCTTACTAACCTGCGCTTCTCTGCATCCACCTCTATGCCATGAGTATTCGTGTTAGATCAAGTCTTTGGTGTCACCACAAAATGGGGCAGCTGGACCATGAGAAATGAGAAGTAGAGTTGTGTGAGCCACACAGTGGGTCCTGTCCATGCACTGTGTAGAGACCGTGGGGACCCAGCGCAGGAACGACACTGCTGCTAGGGACACGTGCTCCCAGAGCCCACAGTACCAGGAATGACGTCATCCTGTCCAGCCCAGGGACTGGACCACAATGGTACAAAGGGTGTCACATCACTGGCGGTGGCTCACTCTCCCGCTGAACCCAAGTCCATTCTAAACATGGGGTTACTGGTTTCCGGGGATCCATCTAGCGCTTCACAGGAGTCCGGAGGATGAACCTCTGTGAGGCTGGGGACCCACAAACACCATCAATCCTTCACTTTTCCGTATTTCGTAACCACTGATAACCTGGACTCACCTTACTGGAGGTTCTCAGAACCGCAGTCCCAGTAGTCTTGGGGGAGACAAGGACCTATATTGATACATCAACATTAAACCACATTTACTGTTTGTGAGAATGTGGTTTTATTTTGGGCCTTTGCCATCCTAAATTACTCGCTCAGGCTCATATAAGGTTTGCAGTCGTGCCTTTGTGATGTCCGCAGTGGAGGATGGTTTCTGGCTTTAGATTTTCCCTGTTCAGGTCACAGGGAAGCACCAGGCCCAAGCTCCTCTTTGGCTCTGGGTAGAGAGGAGTGGTGTCACACACAGGGTGGTGTAAGATGTGCTCTCTAAGCTTGGTGCCAATACCTGCTTACCTTCAACACCCAAATGACAACCTGCTGTCTCTCTTCTTTGCAGGGCGGCGCTCCCTGCTCTGAACACACGGGTCCCAGACCTGTGGAAGCAGCTTGCACTGCAAATGGGGGGATGGAGCTAAATGCCAGTTCTCATCAAAATCCTTGGCTCACCCATGAGTAGGGGAAGAGAAAGACAAGCAACGTCTGTCCTCACCGGCTGATGTCCTCATAGGGAAAAGAGGATGAAGAGGCCAACCAACCACCAAAAAAGTACCGGGGAGGTACAAGGCTTCTCTTTGAGAGAGCTAAACCACTCTCCCCTCGAGCAGTACTTGATTCATGTAGGTATTTTGTAACTGTGATGTGGATGGTGGAGGACTGTGTTGCATGTTCATTACAGCCAGACTTGATGTATGATAGTGAGACTGCTACACCTTCCAAATGTTAAGGGTAATACTGAAACCAGGAAGCAGCTCTTCAAGATAACTTTCTCCTACATCACCTTTTCTGTGGGATGGGGTTTCTTTGTGGGTTGGTTTGTTTGTTTGTTTGGGGCCTCTTTTTTCCTTATGGAGAGGGCTCTGACAGAATGTTTTAATTCTCTGCAGTCTGGTCAGGCCAAACCAGACACCGGGCCAAACCAGATATGATGCAAACTTAAGTGGTGCTTGCAAAGGAATCCTTTAATAATAAGCAGAAGCTGACTACATTGCAAGCGGCTGACATTGGCACACGTTGCGTATTTGAGCACGAGTGTACAGGTTCTCCTGTACACACTGTAAAGAGTGAGCTTTGAGCAATGTTGGTGGGGTGTTTTTTATTTCCATACCATAAAGTTGAAATTAACATTTCAGAATTTCTGAGTATAAAGTAGTAGAGAATTAAAAGTACTGTTTGTGGTGTTGTAGTGAAGCAGACTAAACCGTTTACAATACCCTTAAGGCATTATCAAATATAGGTCATCAAGAAGCTTTCTGTTTGCCTTTCCTTTCATTAATCGGTATTGATCTATAAAGTAATGTGATATTTCCCGTCGCTCACACATTTTTAAGAGTCAAATGCCTGATGAGAGAAAACAATAAAACCTGCTTGAAACTCCCCCGGGTGAGTGTGCTGCCTCGAAGAACACTTGTCACAGCCATCGGGGAAATCGCCATGTGGAGAGCAGGGGATAAATAAAGAGGGTTGCATGGCCAGTGCGGCCGTTCGCGGGGCTGCAGCACCCCGGCCTGCACTACTCGGGGGTCGATAGGCTGCATCGGCAGTTTCATCCAGCTCTGATCTTGTAGGGAATGGAGCTGAGGAAGAGCCAGGAACCGCCCGCTGCGTGTCGGGGATGAGAGCAGAAACCGACCCGTACTCTCTGCCCGAAGAGGGGGAGAGAGACTCCTTTGTGGTGAGCATCGTTAAGGATTTGGGACTGGCTGGCGAGGAATTACCGGCTCGGCAGGCTAGGTTTGCTCCTGAAGGAGAAAAGCAATGTTTACAGCCGAACCAACACACCGGGAATTTGGTGGTGCAAGAGGAGATGGACCGGGAGGAGCTGTGCGGACAGAGCAAGCCCTGCCTGGTGCGTTTCGAGGTGCTGCTGGAGACCCAACTGAAGCCTTTCCGAGCTGAGGAAAACCTCACCGACATAAATGAACATACTCCTGTGTTCTTAAATAAAGAGATAGTTTCAAAGATTCTGAAATCTGCTTTGCCGGAGGTTCGAGTTTTGTTGGAAAGCGCTCAGGATCCAGATGTGAGGCGCTACAGTCTTCAGCGTTATAGTAGCTGGAATGAATTTTTCCATACCTACACCTGGAGGCGGAGGGGCATCAGGAGGGACGCCCAGCGGAGCCCTGGCTAGGGAGCAGCAGGCAGAAGTGGCTTTCAGCGTCACAGCTAAGGATGGAGAAGGACTTGGGGGTACTCGTTGATGAAAAACTGAACATGAGCCGGCAGTGTGCACTTGCAGCCCAGAAGGCCAACCGTATCCTGGGCTGTATCCAGAGAAGTGTGGCCAGCAGGTCGAGGGAGGTGATTCTGCCCCTGTACTCTGCTCTGGTGAGACCCCACCTGGAGTGCTGCGTCCAGCTGTGGAGCCCTCAATATCAGAAGGATATTGACCACTTGGAGTGAGTCCAGAGTAGGGCCACGAAGATGATCAGAGGGCTGGAGCACCTCTCCTATCACGAAAGCCTTCAAGAATTGGGCTTGTTCAGCCTGGAGAAGAGGAGGCTCCGAGGAGACCTCATTGCAGCTTTCCAGTATCTGAAGGGGGCCTACAAGAGTACTGGGAGAGGACTTTTTACAAGAGCCTGTAGTGATAGGACAAGGGGTAATGGGTATAAATTGAAATCAGGGAGGTTTAGATTAGATATCAGGAAGAAATTCTTCACAGAGAGGGTGGTGAGGCACTGGGACAGGTTGCCCAGAGATGTTGT
>NW_010234527.1:3749-4325 GCF_000690775.1 Eurypyga helias
TCCCTGCCCATGGCAGGGGGGTTGGAACTAGATGATCTTTAAGGTCCCTTCCAACCCAAACCATTCTATGATTCTATGATTCTATGATTCTATGATGGTGGGAAAGTCTCCACCACACTCTGGCACAGCTTAGTACACATGGTATTCGTGCGTAATATAAATGACAACATCCCAACACATATCCGGCGTTTGTTTAAAGTCAGGGTATTGGACAATAGCTCACAGGATACCTTAGTGGTGGTAGTGTCTGCTAGGGATTTAGACTCAGGAACGAAGGGGAAAATTGTATATTCTGTTGTTCAGAATTCAGAGGAAAATCGCCCGGCGTTTAAAATACATGGCGATACGGGGCAGATTCGACTCAAATAGCCCGTGAACAAAAACCAAAGACGTGAGGGACAGACGTCCAGGCCAGAGACAGAGGGGGCCTGTCCATGCACTGCAAGGTGGAGATACGTGAACGACAAAGACCCCGAGGTGACCACCAGCTTCTTCACCGTCACCATCTAGCAAGCCGTCCCGCCGAAACCCGTGGTGGCGCACTTCAGCGCGCGGGACCGAGACTCGGGGGACAGC
>NW_010234528.1:0-21120 GCF_000690775.1 Eurypyga helias
GGAGGAAGCGGCGGCCTGCTGAGGGGAGCGAGCCCGGTGCCTTGTTAAAGGCCTTGGGTGGGGGAAGGTGAGGGGTCCCCCCTTTTGCGGGCCCTCGCAGGATGAATACTGATATTAAAATAACTAACCGTGAGGAGCTGTCAGTCTGCGCCAAGAGCACTGGGCTGTATTCCCTATCAACATCCCACTCTGCCTAGTCTCAAGCTGCTCAGGGGCACGGTGGGGAGAATTGGGTTTGAGGGTGTGTATTTTAGCTCTCAGGGTCCAGGAGGAACCTGTCTCCTTCCTTCCAGTTTGCAAGGCGAATATTGGCCCTGCCTGCAAATCTTCAGGAGACAGCAGAAGAGCTTAATCTGGAAGTCTAGAGGCAAAGACCTTTAATGCTGTAAATTACCCAGAGTTTGTTACAACAGTAGTCGTGGAGCCTTTCTCAGCATCTGCTATTAGGCCAGACTTTTACTGATGGACGGTGCTAGACAGCACCAGTGTCTGAAGGCCAAATGCATATATAGCCAGGTAAATAAGGAAACGAAGGCCTTAAACACAAATCCTGTAAGTGGCATACTATGAAGTCATTTAATATCCTTTTAGGTGCTGTCCTTTCCCTGAATCAAGTTACCAACACATAAATTATTGTGAATAAATCTGATTATTTTGCTTTGCTGGCTATGTGTATCTGTGGGCTTTGCATGATACTTTACCTCAGCAACCTTTTCAAGCTGATCGTAGTAATGCTTTTCCTGTGAGCAATGATTAGGAGTAGATTGGGAGCGCGTTATAAAGAAATACTGTTTTCTATTACTAACCCCCAGAGAAGTCCCATATCTTTCTACCGCGGTTCATCTAATCTAGGTCTATCAAAACTGATTCAAAGGTGCTGCTGTGTAATGGCTGACTGTATCAGGTATTAATCAGAGCTGAATTTCTCCTGTGTGGATGGAATCCCTTAAAACCACTCCCAGTGTTTAGATAGATCAGTGTCTGCATACCCAGTATGCAATTCCAGTCCAAACTGGAATTGGAATTGCGTTCCATGAGAGGGAACCTATTCAGGAGAGTTGTTTACTGAAAGTTTTAGATCGTCAAGACTCGGTCACCTGTTCTGTCTGCCCAGAACCTAGCTGCTGTATTAATTGGAGTGTAACTTTTCATTGTCCTTCATTTGCTCGTTTTGTTCGCGTTTACAGTTTTCAGAATGACTTCCGTGGTTGATGTGCCCCTGGATTATGAAAAGATGTTTGCTCATCGATTCACATCAGAGGATGAAGAATACCAAGAATATCTGAAACGCCCTACAGATCCTCCTCCTATAGTTGAAGAATGGAGAAACAGATCTGGTGGCAACCAGAGAAACAGAGACCGGTACTGATTTTGTTCAGTTTTTATCTTGGTTGTTTTACAAATATATGGTTAAATAATCATTTCTTTCAGAAGAAAATAGGAATTGGTTCTGTTAATAGAAGTATCTTCATGTTACTTCACAGGTAACTGTGTTTAACAGAAATAGTCTTCTCTGAAAAATAGTGAGATTTTTCATCTTCTCTGTATTGATCGTCAGAGTTTTTGCATTGTGTGTAAAAGTATTAAGTAATTGGCTTTTTAGTAGGGAATGAGCTGGAACTACCAAACGCATTGCCCTGGGGTTTGTTACTGCTCAGCCAGGAACATTTTTCCAGAGGGGAAGATAGGGAGAGTTCTGCAAAAATAAGCAGCCTATCTTCTGTTGGATAATAACTGGCAGGAAAATGTGGGAAGGAGCAGGCTAATAGTGTGATTATCTATTGCTAGCTGTCCAGAAAAACGGTAGAATGTTTGCTGTACTCTGTTAGATTAGCCTGTATTTCTTTTATCTAGTACAAATGACTGTAAAATGCATCACCCAGTCTGTCTAGCAAACACAGTGTTACCTGCCTGCTGCAAAATATTTTGAATTATTTCTTCAGAATGTAATTGCAGCTTTTTACTGAATTCTGGACAGTAACATCGGAGTTTTGTGTGACTGAAAAACAGCGATTACAGTGTACAGCATGTTTGGTTATACTAACATCAGCCTTTAATAGAAAGTAGTTAAACTCTGGTCCAGCTAACAGCTGGAAGGACTTCTTGGCTAGACACCTAAATAGGATTTGTGCCTATCTGAAGAAAAGGAGGACAACATTCTGTCTTTTTCTCACCCTAGAAGCTTGTCATTAAGTCAAACACAGAATCAGTTTCTACAGATTTAAAAAAAACAAAAACGGTGGTTGTTTATACACATGTTCTTACAAAACTTGGTGGTTCTTTGAACTAAGGAACTGTTACGTCTACACTCTAGTCTCAAAGTGAACCTCTTCTAAATGTTGTTTGTCTGTGCCACACCAGTGAGATATCCAAAGGAAATGGATGTGAAGGCAGCTCGGGTGTTGACAGGAATTGAGATACAGCTGAAAACCCAAAATTTAGACTGAACAATGGCTAAATACCCCTGATAAAATACACTCTCAAGTACAGGAATGTACAAGAGACCATGAAGCAGCAGCAGTGGGTATCCTTAGGGTTATTAGGCAAATTGCAGGACTGTCAGGTAGCTAAATTGTACTTAAGCTTGCTTTGCCACAGCTTTCAAGATTGCACCTGGCTTCAGTACAGCTATGGATGCGTCTTCTGGTTGCTTGGTAGATACATGGTGTGTTTTGAGTCTCTCTTCCAAGTTCCAGCAGTTGCCCTGATGCCTGTGGATTCTTTGTGTTAGGGAACAGGCTGTCCTTCCATTGCTTAGCAAACAGCGTGTTGGGTAGCAGGAAGAAATTAATGAACGATTTCAGAGGACTGTAGCTATGTTTTCATCGGTGTGTCATAAAAATGGGTAAGTAATCGAGTGTATAAAGTTACCTGACAGTTTTAATGAAAACTGTAAAATTTAAGAGTTGGTTATCACTCATCTTTTTGAAAACTCACGATTTGTGTCAATCTTTGACATTTCTTTTCCTTGCAGGTTTCAAGATGGCAGATACTTTAGAGGGGACAGATACAACTGGCAAGGTGACTATAGATCTAATCAGAGACCAGAGAGAAGTTGGGGTAATAACTACCAGCAGCACAGACAAGGACAATCGTACTCCTCCCACTACGGACAATATGGCTACAACTCCTACAACCCAGGGCCTCGTTACCATCCCTACTAATGATGTACTAACGAGTGAGTTGAAAGTCCAGCAATGCTGTGTAAGAAGTTCAGTTAGATTTCAGTTTTCTTACTTTTCAACAGTTCAGTAGGTAACAAGAATCAGTGTTAGTCCATTGCTGTTTATCTGTAGTGTGAGTTGGAAAGGGGGACACCTCTTATGAATAATAAAAGCGTATTATACTGAGTCTGTTAGAGCCTGTAGATCTTAGAGTAAATTTTTAGCTCATATTCTTTTGTCTGAAGACATACTAGCACACTTCTTTTTTTCCATCACCGTGAGTTCTGTTACGTTTTAGAAAACACAACAGGTCCGGGGCAAACAGCTGTGGTTTGTGCACAGCCTGTAGCAGTGGCACGTTGCCTTAAGATGGTTCTTTCTGACAGTGACATACTGCGTCTGTCTCTGGAGAGAATTCCTTAGCTTGGCTTTTGATAGTGAGAAAAGTTTGGTTTGGTCTGAATTTCAGCTGCCTTAAAATTTGAAAAGAGGGATGCTATTACAGGAATATTTTCTGGGCTCTGCCTAGTGTCTGCTGACTCAATGGCTTCTGTTTATTTGCAGTATTCCTCTTAAAATGTGGTCTAAAAGTTGGAATAAAAAGTAAGTAGTTTAAGTATGTATGTTCTTATCGTCGTAGTTCAGTGATGTGCAAGTTTCACCCGAGAAGGGATATCAGACTTTCATTTGTATAATCTTAAAATTAATTTGGCACATGCATAATGAATTTTGGAATTCCCATTTCATAAAGCTGTAAAACTTTGATGGTAATTGTAACTAAGTTTGTGTGAAATACTTTGTGCATGTTATAGAAAAAAGGAAGCAGAATCAGTACTGTTCTGTACTCTTCTTTTGCATGAGAAATTAGCATACGTGCAGAGTGTTACGCAGTTCTTGGAATTCAAATTCTGTGCTTTTTGAAGTATTCAGACAATAAAAGTGTAGCTCACGCGTAAGGATGTGTCTGAGTATTTCTGAAACACTCACCTAGGCCGACAGCTGCACCGCAGATGGCTGTTAGTACTGGGCAGCTGTTGGCTGAAGTCAGGAGAGTGGCCTACGTGGCTGCAATCAAGAGGATGAGATTAATTAGAAGTCTGGAGCCTTAATCAACTATCTTACATTCTACTAGAATAGGGTCAAAGTTCTCTCTCTCAGCATTTAGGGGATAAGCTCATTTGCAGCAGGAGAGCGGCGCATTTCTTTGTACGTGACATTTTCTTCAGCAGAAACACAGACCCATCCACGCTGGTGTGAAAGTCATGACATGATGTGATAAGGAAGTGCCAATTCGTGCATCTGGATTTAAAAGCAGAGTAAAGAGAGAGGTCAAAGGCTCAGAGTCCCAACTCGCAAGATGCTTTTGAGAGCTAAAGAGTGTGTTTCCTGTTGGTCTCTGAAATAGACACTGTATGTGGCTTTCCTACAAGAGTCCTGACACAAGAACCTCTGCCTACCTGCTGAGTATTTCTTAGCTGGCTTTTGGTATTGCTAACTCTGATAGAGTTTCCATATCCTATGCCTTGAGGTATTTGAGTTCAGTTGTTTGACCTTAGAAATCGTTCAGCGAGTGGCTTGTTTCTCCCGAGGGAGTTCTGCTGGATGAAATGGCATAGAACCCTTCCCAACCTGCAGGAATGTGGTGGAGCTGTTACCCCGGGGGATGTAAGATCGTGCGCAGTTCCTCTCTGCGCGCTGTGGACAGCCTGCGATGGTGGAATTCCCTTTTCCTGCACGAGCCCATACGACACGCTCGATATCCCCGACTCCCACCTCCAGGAAGGGAGTGCAGCTCTTGCTGCAGAGAGCCTGCCGCTGCCAGCTCTGCCACGGCAGCCAGGCTGTGCCAGGATGTGCTTCTTCCTCCCCGTCTGGAGTAGCAGCTCAGGTTGAAAGCAGCCTGGCAAAAGGAACGGATTCTGCCTCATCTGCTGCCTTTCCTCAAGCTGTTTTATTTTTGGTGTCTTTCAGCTAGTGACTGAAGAGCCCACAACACCGTGACCCAGCTGTAGCAGCAGATAAGGTTAGGATGGCCTCAGTGGAAGTGACGACATGATCTCGGCTCGCCCATTCCAAGTTTCTTGACTGTGAGATCAGGAGAGAGACAGGCCAGTGTAGCTTCCTGTTTTCTTTCTCTACATTCTTTACTCCACCTGGCAAGAATCTAATTTTTTTTTGGGGAGGGTGGTGATGGTGATGTTTCTAAATAAATGCATGCCTTGCACTGGACAGAAAGGTAAACAGAATTCAAAATGCATCATCTCCGGCAGTTTCCACTTAGATGAATTAGTACTTAGGATCAAGCCCAGCTTACTGTTTCTGTCAAGCTGAATAAACCAGGAAGTACTGCCTGCCTGCCACTGCAGTTTGTGCATCACAGATGACAAAGCTGAAACTGGGGAACTTCAGCACGTGCGACTTCAAACGCTACACAAGTTGTTTGCTTTAACTGTGCGGGAGATCGCAAGGTAAACATTAAAATGCAGCGTTTGAGGCCTGACTTCAAGTGATCTTGTCCATCTCGCGTTTGCTCAGACATTGTTATTATCAGGAATAAACCAAAAGAAAGGTAACTGTTGTGTGTTAAACAAATGACTGCCGCGTTGCCAAGAGTCTGAGCACCCCAGAAGTTCTGAGTACAGCTCCTGCAGCAGTTCCAAATCACCTATAGCAATTTTGTACCAACTCTTCCTTGGCACTGAAGAATTATCACCCTGAATTACAGGTGCTGTGGCAAACAGCTAAGAAAACTCTGTAGCTTTTGTATAATTTCTTAACTACCATTTAAGAAAATGCTTTCAAATCACAGCTCAGATAGTTGAAGGCAAAGAGAGTGCGTAGTGAAATTAAAAAAAAACTGATTTGGGAGATACAGTTTGACAAGACCTACCTGCCATTCAACTTCCCTTTTATCCTGGCGCTGTAGCTGGGAACAGGAACGTGCAGCCGGGCCATGAGAGGTTGGCTAGAAGCTCGGCTGCTTTCAAGAGGCTCCTCAGTCAGGGAAGACAAGGGCCATTTCTCATATACCTATAATCAACATTCAGCCTCTACAACAAGGAAGATACTCACTCTGCTGTTTAAATATATTGAATATTTAAACAATTCTACTATTAATTAGCTAATAAACATTCTGCTTAATCAAGAAACATATTCACATTTGCTACTTCTACTGAGATCTTGGAAGGAAAATTATTCTTGTATCAAATTTAAGGCTTTGCCTGCCACCACTCCTGTTCCTTAGGGGAAAACCCAAATAAATCCCTGAATTACACAACTCTGGGTGAATTCTGTTGGCTGATCCAACCTGCGCAGTCACATCTCTCTCTCTCTCTGACAAAGAAGAGGGGGCAGGGGCGTGGAGCAAGAGGGAAGGGAAAACAGGACCGCTCCTCACAGCAGCTACCGCCCGCCTTAGAAGCGACTTAACAAAACTCCTCCCTTGCCTTCCATTTGCCAGTCAGGAAAAATGTCTACAACCTGTCCCCTTATCCCCGTAGCTGAGAAGAGAGCTCCATAACCCTGCCCAAGTTATGCACAGCCCCGACACTCTAATGACCAGAAGCTCAGCAAGGTTATAGGGCAGATGGGGTTGCCCTGGAAGGACCAAGGAAACACGCAGCCTGATTCGAGAGACACTGAGGTAAATCCCATGAATCAAACCAGAGTCCAGCAGCTTCCCGCACCGCCAGAAGTAGGTGGCAACCACACCATGGTGGTGCACAATGACTGTGCCTCTCAAGCGGATCATTTTTTCCTTAGGCCTTGCAGGCTGGAAGTTGTTTTTGTGTTTACCATGGTCTCTGTGGTTTCTTCAGTAAAGCACGGACTGCACTTAGTGGGTGTCAGTCCTCATCTGCTCACGCAAAACAGTGATGCCAGAGTGTTATTTCCCAACTCCGAGTACTCTGTCCTGTTAAAATGCACACCTATTACTACCAACTTTCACCATCTCATGTAACTGGGCTTTACTCCAACAGGTCTATATTGGTATAGTATAGCTATAGTATACCAATAGTATATTGGTATTGTCACCCACAATGGTTACTTTAGTGCTGTTTGAGACAAGCAGGGATACCAGTGGATGTTGTCTTTGCCCTAACACAGAGATGCTTTTGTTCCAAATACTTCAGCAGCTGGATGACTTTTTTCCACAAGTATGGGCTACCTTTTTTTTTTTTTTTAATGTATCATGTAATTCAGACTTTGCTTTAGTAATAAAAGAGGTAACAGTAACAAGTATCGAAGCCACTCCTGCTCACTGAAGGAAAAAATCTATTCAAAGGATGAGTTGAAGAAAACACCTTTGTTAATTGTTATAGAAATACAAAAAATAACCGAGGCCCAACCTTATCCATGAAAAAGTAATCTCCAAGGATTCAAGCAGAATCTTCAAACTGAACTATGTTACATGTTAAAAGAATGATTAAGACACTAGGCTTTTTCAAAGCTCTTGTTCAGTGTGAGGAAAGACAATTTGGCATTTATACACCCACATGAATTAGCTACTTAAGATTATAGTTAGTACCGTTGAGATAAAGGTTAAAAAAGCAAGCATAGCTTTTGGCCACCGGGTTCCAGGCATGATCAGAGCTGATCAGAAAGCAGATGCTCTTTGTCGATAGTCATAGCTTGAGTTGCCTTCTGAAGGAATGCTTGAAATGATACATTCTCCACTGAAAATGTGCTCAGGAAAAATAAAGTAGCAGTAAATCACTGCCAAGTGCAACCAGCCCCAAATGACTGGATATTCCTCAGTGGGTTTAACAGTATGAGCACCTAAACATGGCACACAAAACCTCTGGAGCTCAGACCAGTTTAGTACCAGGGCTCTGTGTGGGCATGTACTCTACTCAGGTCAAGCTCACGTTGCTCATTTATAGGCCACACGCTCGAAACAGCCGCTGTGAAGTGAGCTGACGGAGCCTCAAGCTTGGGGTACGCACCCTGCTCTAAGCCCCAGTTACAGCTAAACTGCTGCAAGAACGTAAAGGAACTTTACCTTGAATTGCCAACAAGGGCAAATTTCTGCCACCCAGCGGATCAGAGGGCACTTCCATCAGCAGAATCACACTACTTGATGTTCCAAGAGAAGATGGGAGCGGGAGGGTGTGTTGCATAGCTCGGGCAGTGATGGGAAGGAGCACAGCTGAGCTAAAGGGCCAATCGTTTCATGGCCGTTCCCTCCTGTATCCTGAACCCTGGAAGGCAGGATATGTTTTGAGATTTAATTACTGGTGACTTTACTGCCACGCCACAGCCTGGGGGTGGGTAAGATAAATTCCTTTCTCCTCCACATGCTCCAGGGACCTGCCCAGCATAAAACAAGCTGGCAGAGTATGGACCTAGGAATCTGGAAGCAGTTAAGCAGCTGGCTCATTACACTGGCAGAATTTAAGCTCTTCAGTAAGGTGGAGAGAGCCAGGGGACAATAAACAAATAGCTATTGATCACAGATCTGCAGTTGGGGTAAATCCAACTGAAGAACCTCTTTAGACTGCACCAGCAGGATTTTAGTTTTTGGAGACAAAATGGATTTTGCTAGGTGATGAAAGATCAGCCTAATCTTACTGCCCTCCATACCCGCATGAGACACGCTCTTACCACTGGCCTCAAAATGCTCTTTAAACCTGACACTGGTTTTACTCTCTCCTTCCTACCACTACGCAGGCAACAAGTTCTTTATTTTACTAACCCCCTCGTATTCTTAAACGCTCCTGAAGACAAGACCTTTCAAAGCTGCTTTAAAATTCTAAGAAGACAACTTTGCCACAGTGCCAGTCAAGGAAAAGATGTTTTCAGAGACAGAACCAGACACGCGTGTTCACTCCCAGCTCAGCTACAAACCACTTTCAATGCTTTTGTGTCTCAGCTTCCCTCCGTAAAACAGTGGTTAAGTCTGCCCTGTTTCCTTCTTCTGTGCTCTGTATTTCGGCTACAAATCCTGCCAGGCAGGGGCTGCTCCCTTTAGAGCAGAGGTATGGTGTGTAACAACAGCTGGGGTCGGCGTGTCCCAACACTAGAAACATTCTGGTGAGTGAATTAATTTATTGGCTGGCTGTTAAGTATTTTTTTAACTAAAACCAAACACAGTATAGATGCTATGAAGACAGTGACTTGACTTAAACACTGCCTTTATGGCACTCCATTGTTGTACAGCATAGTATTTAGGGGCATACAGCTGGGATTCTGTGGCCTAGCAAGCTCTCAAAGCTAGACCTGCACTAAACAATACGGGATTCTCGTCCTATGGCGTAGTATAAAAGCCTTTCAAAAATCTAAGTAGCATAAAACCAGCCACATCGTAGCTAAGAGGTATGGGTAGTCCAGTTTGGCAGTTAACGCTGAATTAAAAAGAGAGGTGAATCAAAAACAAGGGGGGAAATCTCTGCAAACTAGATTGCACAGCAATAGAACTTGTGTCAGTTGCTGCGCTGAATGTACTAGTCCTTTATAGTAAAAAACATGCATGTACACACCACACTGTCATGGCAAGAGTGAGTAAAATGCCAGCCTTAGGTCAGCCTTACGGTGCTTGCCCTTTGCTGAAATCCCATAGGTGCAAAAGATTTTAATGCAAACTACTACAATTACCTAGTTGGGCATTCAAGTTTCAAAAACACTAGAAGTAAAGTTGCTCTTTGCATCCGCAGGAAAAGAAGAGGAAAGAAATTACAGCGGTAAGGGGAGGAGTGGACAAGGCAGCCATGAGGATAGAGGGATGTACTGGTGCAGGAAAGGGAAGAGCAGCCATCGCAACAAACGTGTCTTACCAGAAATAAAAGTTCGTCTTCTAGGTGAGAGTCTATTGAAAGGTCAGAGTGTCCTTAAGTCGTCTGACTGAAGGTAAAATACAAATCTCTTTAAAAGCCATTTGTGATTGATGAGAGCTGGAAGACAAAGATGGCATCACAGTCCCTTGGCAAGAAAATTCATCCAGATGGCATCTATTTCTCACTAATGCTCTGGGGGAGGATCCTAGACATCCCAGCAGGGCCCATCGTGACTTGGGATCCGAAGCTGTCCACAGACTCGGCTGCTCTTTGGCTCAGCTCCACCTTGGCTGCACAGGCATACGGCTCGCAGCAGTGCTGCAGGGCATCGGCTGACGCAGGACTTCCTCGCTGTTAATTTCTCTTTGGATCACACCTCCTATACTATGTTTTATGAGGCAGAAACCTGTCTGTAACCATGCCACCCAAACCACAGCTCAGAAAACCACCTCAGGCTCGTCACGTTTTCTGCTGCTAGTACAGAAACTTTAAGGATTGCTAGAAAACACTTAGAATTGTAACAAAAGAAAGGAAACCTTAACAAGTGAATGCCAGCTCAGTTTTGGTTATTCACGTTCCCAAATTCGGCATCAAGATGACCAAAATGTCAACCCTGAGTTAAGACCGTATCAAATACCTGCATCTTGGTTTCATTTGGCAAAATCCGAGCAGGGCTCCAATCACCAGCCTTTCACCTTACCTGTTGTGATGCCCCCATGCCATCGCCCCCTCCCTCCATACACGGAACAGTTGTCGGCGGGTTTGGGGTTTTTGTCCAGCCTAATTTCAGATGAATTGAGGGGCAGATTTTCCACACTGCCCTCTGGAAGCTATTCTTTAAACCTCCTGGAGCTCACTGCCAACTCTTCTGCCTCAAGTGTGGGACCTCTTCCTTCTCTACACAGTTTGCCATCAGCTATAGTATTTTTTGCTGCAGCATTTGGGGTAAAAGCCGCCTATTCAGAGATCCCAGCGGAGTTCAGAGGAGCCCAGGATCCTTACAGTGTTCGGCACCTCCCGAAATCTCTACCGAGCTCCTCTACTACTGCCTGCAAGAGAGGCAAGTGGAGTTTAGTATGGGAATCTCGTAGTTAACCACGCATGGGTGCCTCTGTTTCACAGCTGAGGGGAGGTTATTTAACAACAGCACAAGAGTGTAGGTGATCCAAAGTCACTGACATCTCCCTAGGATTTGTCTGGGCTAACACAGACAGGGGTGGCGATTGCTACAGACCTGAGAACACGCACAGGGTCCGAAGAGCAGAACTTATTGCGATCCCTATGGGTAACGCTGCTAAATAAACCACATTCTTTATGAAGAACTGCAGAGTCCCATGCAGCCATGGCAAGGCCTTCTACTTTGATTAGCAATGCACGATAGCGGAGTCACTGACCTGTCCTCATGATTTTATTTAATTCAGTAGATTGTTTACTCTGGGTCCGTATCTTACTCCGTTTCCAAGTCAGATTAGCACATCAGGTTAAGATAAGCAATACAGCCCCAACACTGATACAGGCCAGAGTGTGATTATACTAAGAGTGGTTTATAAATCCTCTTCATTAGCCCTTTGTCAGGAAACTTCACTATGTACAGGAAAAAGAAGAGGCTGAGGAGTGAAACAAAAATCAAACACAGTACACATTAAAACGGGAACTTTAAATCACCTTTGTAACCTACTAAGAGCTTTCAAGCTCATATGGCTTTAAATTATAGTGATTTTGACAAAAAAAAAAAAAAATCCTCTGTGAAAGGTATTAGTGGGAAGTCGAAAAGCTGAAGGAAAATGAAATGGCATTTTTCACATTTGTCAGGAACCTACTCCATGCAGCGGGAGAGGCATTTATCGTGCACAGCCTCTCCTTCTCTCCCAGTTTCGACTGAAAGCTCCACACCTTAAAGGATCACCACCTGAAGTCCCGTGCATCCTCGCTCCCTCCCAAATGAGCACCGCGACAGCCACAGAGACACCGTATAACCACGGCCTCATGCAGACCTCGTGGCTCACCCAAGACAAAGTAGACAAGACTTAACTACCCAAAACAAACCTTTTTTCCCCCAAAACACACCCATCCCGAAGGAAAGGCGAGGCAGTGGCCTTGCAGCTGCCCAAAGACTCCTTGCAGCTGGTCAACCTCATCCTGCAGAGCGCAGAACCCGCACGCAAGCACCCTGCTCTGGCCCTCTGGGACCCCGCCACCTTAAGCCTTAGCACAAGCGACGTTATTACCTGGCTTCTAGACGGATCGTGGGCTTAGCCCTTGTATTTGCACACAGCGTCAGGCACGTAACAGGAGCTGACATGTTCTGAAAGAAGACGGGAGACAAATACCACCTCACACCGGCCTGTACGGATCACAGTGTTGGGACTGAGTATTGTTTCACCAAACGAAGGGCTGCATCACAGAGCCGGTATCGTCCGGTGTCTCCACACCAGCACGCTCCCAACGTTCCGACATGGAGTCGTAACCCTGGCTGCACAGCTTCGTAAGGCAATCGGATCCCACGGTGGGAGCTATACCGAGGAAGAATTGCTTTCCTCCCAGTTGCATTCCTGTCTCCGAGCACTCCTTGCGGTGTCTCTGACCACCAAACGCCGTCAGCTGCCGCGTACTTCCAAAATCACAGAAAACTATGTTTTGAAACTGAACTCAAGGGTTGGGTTGCTCCCGCAGAAACCCGTCTTTCATTCGGCACTCTTGGCCCTGATCACAGCGGGCTCGATATACCCCCCAGCGCTTTGGAAATCATTTTAGGTTGGTGTTTTGGCTGCAAAAGAGCGGAATGCAACGCCTGGGGTAGTGGAAAAAACGGAGCAAGATTTTCATCTCCTTCCAGGAGTCTCCTGATCGACTTTTAAATCTTCTTCCGTTCCTCTTTAATGGCATTATAATTACGGTAGGTCTCTAGCGTTCAGAATAACCACACAGCAAATACAACCTTGATTATGCTCATTATTATTTGTATTACAGTGGCAACGAGAGACTTGGAGCTGTACCGAAGGAAGAGAGAAGCGTGCATCTCCAAGAACCCGCATCTCATCTAGAATGAGGATTGGTGGGTTACTGCAAACAGAAAAGACTGGGGGAAAAGGACAAAACACAGAGGTTGCTGTACCTAGTTTACATGCTTATTTTCTTACTTGAGAAGGCTGACATTCTTTGGGAAAGACGCTGTGCTCCGTGAAACTGGACACAGAGCAGTCCTAGGCTCTAGGATTGGCTCCAACCTTACTGTTTAGGACAAGTTCTCCTCTAAAATCCTTAAATACAGCTCTCTCCCCTGCTGCCAATCCCATGTTCACAACACTCTTGATGGCTTCTTCTCTGCTGCCAAGCCTGCCTCCAGTCACACTTCTTTGGTTGCAACTACGAAGTCACAGATTTATTTATCCCCTAAAACTGTGGGCTGTATTTATCCTCGGAAACTGAGCAGGCGTGGAGCTGTAAGCCAAAGGCTCCTTTGTGGAGGGAGCCCATCATTTTGGAAGAAACAAGGGACGGGTGTCTCTTCTGCGCGATGCTGTGCGCAGACAGCGAAGCATTCGAAAACAAGTGCTTCACTTACCCTCTCGTGCTACGCTATGGAATGAGTCAGTTAATCAGAAGACCTGCTTTTACCATTCTCAAGTGATTTCACTTAAACCTTGAAGTGTCATCCCCTTTTGGTATTTGTGCTTTTTTCAGCAGTGGAAATTGAGAGCAAAAGGGCTAGTTCTAGAATTCAGAGAGGAAAGTTGGCAGTGACGGGGCTGAACTTCTCAGAGTTCAAATTTCTCTAATCAGAGCCTCAACGCTTTCTCTTCTGCGACAGAAATGCAAGGGAGTGTCTCATATTTTGAAGCCATTTTTAATGCAGTCCACAGTTACCTTCCCCTGCAGAGCAAACTCTCACCGTATCCGCTAACCTGAATGAGCGTTTCTGGCAGCAGCTCCTCCCACTGCAAAAAGCTGGAGGCTGGGCTCCCAGGGCTGCCAATTTAGTGCCATGGGAACCTGTGGGAGACTTCACAGCGCTTCGGATGGAGCTCTGCACAT
Source organism: Eurypyga helias (assembly GCF_000690775.1). Lineage (NCBI taxonomy): Eukaryota > Metazoa > Chordata > Aves > Eurypygiformes > Eurypygidae > Eurypyga > Eurypyga helias. The sequence continues at coordinate 13,973 of NW_010234528.1, forward strand.
CAGACAGGACCCTGGGAGCTGGAGTTGGCCGACTCCGGTGTCAGGAGGCTGTGCCAGCCACTCGCAGCAATTACCAAGTGTCAGTCCTGACTTGCTGTGAAGGATAATAGCTCAGTCCCCAAAATGAAAAAATACCAGCAAGCTGTGGCTGCCTTTGTAGTCGACTTACTTCAATGAGATGGGAAGGCAGAGGAGATGAGCGAGTTATGAGCAGCTTACTGACTTTTCCATCTGAATTTGCATTTTAATCCACACAAATCTAAACAACAACAACATCAGTAGATGCTCTTTTTGTATTACACATCAGTGGCCCCTGCATGAATCTATCATTTTGGAAGGTGAATCTTTCCTTCCTGAAAAACTGCAGGTTGGCACTTAGGGCCTCAGGCTTCACACTGAGAGCGCCACAGGTAATGATATCCTTTTCTCACCTGGATTCACAGATTGCAAGTAAAGAGCAGCTGTGAAAGTCACTGCAAACAATCAGATTTACCATCTCGGAAAGCATGACAGGGTTTGTTCCCCATTCTGACTTGAGTGCGGAACAGCAGAGCCAACACCCAGAGTCTACCACGCCTTCCGTTCTGAGCATGCTCCTCCCCACAAGAGCTGAGAAGGACACGCAGCACATGCTTCCAACGATCCAAGCAAAACTGCTCCAGGCCCAATAAATGACCTCTGACTGAGGTAAACGATTCCCTGAGCCCCCCACTCCTGTTTTCTTTTCTTTATTTTTGGCCTGGAGAAGTTCACCTAGTAGGCAAACCAAGGAATCAAAGAAAGGAAGTGCTTTGCAGATTTAGGATTTACATACTTTTCAGACTAGTGAAAGTTGTGCTTAATTAGATCTTACACCTTCTCTGCTTTTACACACACAGGCGTTTGGCTACTGAAGGACTGGCCTTGACACACACCCACCACTTAATGGCAGTTTTTGGCAAAACAGTGTTTTCAGTGTTTTCATAACTTCACATCTATTTTTGCCAGAAATCTTGCCTGGCAGTGTACTAAATAATTATTCTAGCTGGTATGTGACAGCAGTCACAGCAAACAGAAGTCATACGGATTGAGAACATCATTATAAGCTGATCAGCCTTAAAAAACACTGAAGGAAAAGCTCCTGGGTCTCCTTTAGCAGCTGAACCTGAACTCAGCGAGGAAGCGACTGAGCGGAATCAGACATTCTCATTAAGTAAAATTAGCCAAGTGCAATTTGCCTGGCTGGTCTCCTCTATGTATTAGCATTTATATGCAGCCAGTGATGAGCTTAATCAGGTTTTTGAAACAAAAAGTAAAAAAATCCCCCCCCCAACCTATCAGGTTTATTAGTAACCGATTGCACTTCCCCGGTAAAAAGGCAGCTAAGAAACTGAAGAAAATTGTTCAGACGTGTAGCCAGCAGCAATCTCTCCTCATAGCCGGAGCACGACCTCGCAGAGGTGCCAGCTGACTGCTGTCAGCTTTACTGAAGACAAGAGGAGACATTTTATTAAAGGGCAAATGCCAGGAGGCTACGCAGAGCTGCACTGCACCAGAAGGGACAGGATTGCCCTCCGATTGCAAAGGCTGTATCACAAGGTGCTTCCTCACCCCCTCCTTCCACAACGAAAGCATCTCAAAGGGCCCAAGGCAGAGCAATCCAGCAGCACCTAAGGAGTAAGCGTCAGCAACAACGCCGATGTGACAAACAGGAGCAGAAACAACCCCAGGGAGCCTGGTCCTGCTGGAGGGCACTTACTTGGAACAGCGGCAGCAAAACCCGGGAGGCAGAGATGTCTGGAGGGTGGCTGCTCGAGCTGAGTGCGCGTGGCAGCACGGCTGTCCAACTTCACCCCACACACCTTCTGAACTCCACAAAAGAAGCAGAAAACTTTGTGGCTTTGAAGACAAGCCATCGAAAGTCGCACGGCCAAAAAAAGGTGGTTCTACAGAAATGGCTTGTTTTGCAAAATCCAACTTGCTAATGCCCCCTTCAGAGAGTTGGGCACCGAGTGCCCTCACATGTATGAGAGCCTTGGGATTTGCCAACTGGAACAGGTTGCCTAGAGATGTTGTGGTTGCCCCATCCCTGGAAGTGTTCAAGGCCAGGCTGGATGAGGCTTGGAGCAACCTGCTCTAGTGGAAGGTGTCCCTGCCCATGGCAGGGGGGTTGGAACTGGATGATCTTTAAGGTCCCTTCCAACCCAAACCAGTCTGCGATTCTATGATTTTGTATAAATTGTACCTCAGCGCATCCCGGTTTGCAACTCGCTAGAGCAATGAAAGCTGGCTGAAGGAACACCACGCAGCAGCCCTCGCACGCGCGCTGCACACCTGCTAGGCAACAGACAAAAGGCAGCAACAATCACCCCACAATTACTCTTTGTAACCCCAGCTGGTCTCTTCAGGCAGACAACTGCTTTACCTGAGCAGCACAAAGCGAGGCTTTGACCTTCTGTTGTTCATCCCACCATTCTTCTCCCCTGAAGCCCATGGCTAACTGTTCTCTTTACAGCATGTTTCTATAGTGACCAACTCCGACACGGATACTCCATGTACTTCCCTTTCCACCTGCCTTATTTCAGACTCGGAAACTCAAGATGTTATTTAAACAACATTCCAAAAAGCGAGCCCTGAGCTGCAGCGAGACCTTACGGCAGGCTACGGCATCGCTCTAACCTCCCCAGCTCCTGAAACAACGCAAAACCAGATCAGTGCAGTGCTTACAGGTGACAGCAGACTTCTTCACAGCTCACTAACAACTACTTAAGACGCTAATATATACAGGACCAGGAAGAAGTGAATTCCCAGTTCCTTAGAGAAGAATCAGACTCCACCTTTCACGCAAACATTTCATTCCTTCAGCAGCTTTGTTTATCATGCCCCGGTTGCATCAACAGCACTTTGCCCCACGAGCAACAGCCCTCCCAGAGACTAATAACCACGCTGCGCTTCACACGGGGGTAGAGCGCTGCGCTCCCAGGAGGAGGCCGCAGAGCACCCTCTGGTAACAGCTAACATGGCAACGAATCATCCTCCGAAGACTAAAAACGTTAAGAGGGAAAAACAGTAGGTTGAAATAAAAAGTTTTTAAAAAGGGACTCGGCTGGTTCAAGGTTCACGTCTGCAAATAAACAGCCTGAAAGGGGAAACAGAGCGAGATGTGAAGCAGCGAGCAGAAAGATCCGGTGTATCTGTCTTCCTGGAGGCTGAGAGAAGGAAGATGTTAACCTGTGCTGTCGGGTAACCTACCACTGCCAGTTATTGACAAAGCTGTCAGTTATACAGGTTATCTAGACTGGTGATACCTGAAGAAATGGGGATTTAGAGACACTTGGGACTAAAAGGAGATAGGCATGCGCTGCAGAGGATAAACAGAGTGGATTGAAAGTCAAGGAGCCAAGAGGCCAGCTTCAGAGGGTATAATTATCCTTAATTAGCAGAGTACTGCCATGAAACCATATACCTACTTTCAAAGGTGGATTTTAGAAAATAAACGCAACCACGTGGATGAAAGACCAGGAACGTTCTCTGCCGTAAGACTGCTCGGCGTGGAATTTATTCAGGTGACTTCAACTTTGCTAATGTTTCAATAACTGAATTACATAAAAACCGCGCTCACTGCCCAGGTCTGTGAGCAGCAAGATACCAAATCACCACGAGACAGATTTTATGGAACTCTGTTGGACAACGCGTTGAGGAAGAGGATGGAGCCTGAGCCAACAGCAGGATTTCAGGTAGCTGAGTTACCACGTAGCTTAACGCAGGTGGGCAAAGCAGGGGCCAACAAGAAAAAGGGAAGAACTGGAGCCACAGGGTTTTTAAACTGGACTAGAAGTAACAGGGAAGTTTGATTTTGAGACAGGGGATGTGAAAAGTGTTTCAGGATTCCTGGAAGAAGCCTCCCACAGTATCACAAAGTTCTGTTCTAATAAAAACAGTACACTGCTGAAGAGAGAGGGATATTTGCTGAAAAGGGAAGGTAAGGAAAAGCACCAGAGGCAACATACGGCTGACCAAAAGCCTGAGAAAATAAGGAGCCCAGATGCAAACCGTTACGCAACCGGCATTCGCAGTTCAGCCTTAGCTCTCCCAACAGGCAAGTAACGCTTTTCGTAACGTCTTTACAAGGAGTTACCCTGGGGGAGCTCATGCCCTGACACGCACCCGTTCTCTGACTCTAAAACCAACTGTTGCAAGAGTTAGGATTAACAGGATGAAGAAAGAATTTCCCAAAGTAAAGGATTTTTGTTGATGACAAACTAAGCGAGGAGCCATGACGTCTGCGCTGCATGAAGCTGGGAGAGAAAAGCCGCCGTAACCGTCGCACTCTGAGCATTGTTTTCCAGGAGAAGGTATGACAAACCTCAAGCAAACCTTCAGAACAGCTCTTCTTTTGAACCTCAGGTACTACATTTACATATATGCATATTGAAATCTGACAGCCATAGTAAAGGCAGGACAGTGTCATGATGCAGATGGAAAAGCGACTCCCACCAGCGACAGGTGCGACACCGCGTACATTTTGGGGAAATACTAGTTAAATCCTGCCCTGCCCTCCGAAGCATGATGAAGAGAGAGAAGTTAAGCCCCGAGGCTGCAGTATAGCTGCCCATCTTGTTTCAGACTTCCTCTTCTGTTTTACAAACGACGCCGCTCGGTTCTCTGTGGGTCAGAACGCTGCTCATTTTTAAACTGAGGAAAGATAGTAACATAACAAAAAATAGCAAATAAAATAGCAAAAAATACCATTCTAGTAAGTGACTTGTAGGAAACAATTATTTTTTCGTTAAAAATATAAACACAAACCCAAGTCTGGTAATACTTTTTGCCCCTTTTATTAAAAACAGTCATGACACTTGACACACATTTGGCAGAGATAAACGACTCTCCCTCTACTTTCCAGGGAGCTAATTACAGCCCGTTACAAAGTGACAGCGTGTCTGCAATGACCAGAGGGAAAAAAAAGCCTGTAGTGACAGAAGCAAATACAGAGTCTTAGGAAAGAAGTTTTTCAAACCAAACCTACACAAAAACCTCAACTATACCGCAGCAGTATGAAAAAGGGGAAGCATGGGGGGGAAATACCTTTCCAAAAAAAAACGGGACTAGATTTACGTAAGAGGATCACACCATTTACCGAGATGCGTTGTCCAGTTTCCTGCTCTTGTTTTAGGTCAACTGGAAGCTTCTTTTTTCAGCTTTTCTAAAATCTCATCTGGCGTCATCGGTGCCAAAATCTTCACCACTTTTTCACGTGATTTACCACCCTGGTTTGGACACACAGAGAAAAAAAACATATCAGGCACTTTGAAAATAATTCTTCAAGTGCGGGCATGCAGAATTAAGAACAGTGAGAGACATTCATAAATGTCCTTTCTAATTAGTTGAAAGGTGGAAAACAGTCTTATCTACTCTCCTCTTAAAATTAGACACAGGTCCCAGAGCATGCCCTGAATTGGTGTTTTTTAATATGAAAAGCAAGGAGTGGTAAGTTTTCATAAGTCACTTGTATCATCCAGAAGCAAGACTCCAAGTAATCTGCATTTTTGTTTTTAAGAAGTGGGTGTGCATGCATATATATGTATATATTTGTATATTTTATAACTTATATTTGTGTATTTTATAACTGTGTACTTTCATATCTTTCTTCAGCGCTGTCTCCCACAGAGTATTAGCTACCCTTAAGCTAAGCTCTCGAGTTGATGATATCAACTGAATGAAATCACATCGTATGTAACCTGTATGACATTCCGATTCACAGTTATTTGAAATACTATTGACCTGGTTTGGTATTACCGAAAAGAAGCCTATTTTACGTAGGAATTGGCAAACCTGCTACCTCATTTCATACTGCCTGAAGACACAACTTTGCTAGCATTCAGTAAACCATGAGGAAGAAATTGCTTGTTAACCTGCAGCCTGGCAAAGAGTTTGAAAAGCCCACAAGGGACATCCTGAGGAAAAAGTCCTTAACTCTACAGAAATATATCATGACATTTAAAATGAAAACTAGATTTTGGAAGCAGTCTAGCCCGCTGACGCTGAAAATCGAGGCCCCTTGCATAGCAGTCACTTGCTGCTTACACCTAGCAGATCAGGATGGAAAAAATCTAAGCCAGAGGTATAATACAGACTCTGCCACAAGCCTCACTGAGAACAAACAGTGGCCTGTGAAAACCAAACACTAGAATGTAATTATTTGGGCACCACAGGTCAGAACAACTCAGTCAAGCGGGTCAGAGAACACTGACCCCTTTGATGTCCAACTTGCTTAGCACTTGTGAGAACAGGCGAGTTAAACCCGGACATCCCTTCAAGGCAGGAAAGCGGCGTTGTCTGTAACACGCTGTTGACCAGACTGAGCAGCTTGCCTGTGAGTCAGGAAAAACACGACTAACACCTCTCCATCTTGCAGCCACGCCATGCTTGGTTCACGGATCACGCTGCCACTATCCTTCAACAGACTTTGACTTTTTCAACGTGCTCTTACGTTGACGAGCTAAGGGGACAGCGAAATAATAAAGCACGTTATCCCTTCAGTGCAGTGAATAAAGCAAAGAGCTCCCACTTTGCCCAAGTCGTGTACGTTCCACTGCAAAGAAAGCGGGGAGGCCCAGCGCTTATCTACGCTCGTGCTTAGGTGCGACAGCTCGGTGTCAGAAAACGTTCGCTCACATGCAGAAGTTGCTTCAAAAAAAAAGAATGAAAAGTTAGGAGTAAAATGCACGTTCTCTGCGAAGCGCAGAGTTTGTGAACCGAAGACGAGGGGCCTGAGAACAAGAGAATCTTTGAAGGATGTGGAAAACGTGAGCCACCCAATGGAAAAACGCAGCGTGATGAGAACTATTCTGAGCACAGGTCTCACGACCAGCTCTGGCTCATCCTACGCTCGTCTGTTCCCAGCGAATCGCGCCACTGACTCGACTCCTTTAAAGCGTCTTTTGGGCGGAGCCTGGGGAGCGGCTCCCTGTACCCAGCGAGGAAGTAGCAGAATTCAGGATTTAAGATGCAAAAGGGCCAGACTGAAAGAAAAAAAAAAAAGAAATACCTTCTCTAAAACAACTTCACTCTTCTTCACTTCCAGCACCTTAGAGAGGTAGCGACACAGCTCTGCGTTTGCCTCGCCTTCGGACGGAGGCGCGGCGATGGCTACACCGACTGCCTCA
>NW_010234529.1:0-3902 GCF_000690775.1 Eurypyga helias
CCCACCCGCTTAGATAAAAATCACATCCCCAGGAGCCTGGGAGGCGGCTTAAAAAAATAAAATTAAAAAACAAGATAACCTGCCCTGCCACCCGGAAACTGTTTAAAGCATTAAAGAATTTGGGGGGGAAAAAAAAAAAAGAAGTAATTAAAAAAATCCCACAACCTTCTTATTTGATAAACTTTACAAGCCCCTACGGAAGCTGCATCTGAAAAGCTATTCCACAAGGGCTTCGCCGCTGCTTCATGGGGTTTATACCAAACAAGAGGGGGAAACTGCAGCCTAAATACGGATCTGAACACAGCTCTCAAACCTACAAACCACAAACAGGCACAAACGCAATTAAATACTAAGTTTTTCATATAAACCCAAGGGCTTTTCCCCTAGCTATCCACTTTTAGGCTACTACCACATTTTTTTCCAGGGGGTGGGATTAGGATCTCTGACAATTATTTTTTTGCAAACCCCACATTTTTGGCGGAAGAGGGGGTTAGCTTCAAAATCTCGCCCATATTATTTTTTCACTTGGTTTTGGTTTTTCTTTTTTTTTTTTTTTTTTTTTTGCTTAATTTGCAATTACACAACGTTTCATCCATGCAGTCACTATCGGAAACCTTTACTTTCTAAAGAAGCAACATCCAGATTTTCTTGTTTCTCAAGTCCACCCCTTTTTACATACACAAACATACACACATACAGAATTGGTTTAAGACAAAAATACCCCCCACCCCCCCAAGTAATAATAAAGGACTCACCTCTCCTTGGGTTTTCCCCCCCACTCTACGTATAAACTTTCCTTGATAAATGGTATTGTATTACTAAAGATATTATTAATGTATTATTACTAGAAGTAATAATAACAGTAAGTGCTATTTAATTATAGAAGGCAGCATTCTGCTTGTGGATCGGCTGCCCCTGCAGCTCCCTCCATGTGCCTCCTGATCTCTTTACTTTCATTTCCAGGTCTCGCTCTCGCTCGCTGCTCTCAGCTGCACCAGCAAGAGAAAATGCCTCCCTGCATATCCTCTGGGCCCTAGAGGCTACCGCTTTCCATTACAAAAATTCACGGATCTTTCCCTTGTGGTTGGTTTTGAGATTCTTTAAGGTGAATTAGGCTGAAAAAAAAAAAAAGCCAAAAAAAAGAAAGCGGTTAAGCAGTGGAGGCGCCGTTCTTAGTTTAATGCAACGTTTTTCTTCTTCCTGGTCGTCTTTGCTGGTGTATAAAATACACCCCGAAAGAAAGCAAAGCCGCAGAGCAATTGCATGCGTGCGAAGCGCAGCAGTGAGCTGAATTATGAGACACCCCCCACCACCACCATGGGTTTATCGCATACGTGAAGCAGGGTCCCTTTTGCCCACCTATATATATTTCCTGGAAGGGGCCGGAGCCCCTGCTTATGGCAGAGCAATTATCTGCTCCGGCCAGACCCCGCACCGCTGAGGGGGTTCCCTGCGAACAAGATCTAATGAAAACATAAATCTTTGGGTGGAACGGAGCATGCAGGCTGTGTATACAGAACATATTACTGTAATACCATACACGACCGTGTATTATGCAATATACATATATATAATGCGTATGTACGTGCATGTATATTTTTGTATTTATGTATACACCTATGAGCTTAGGCGCTTTTTTGGAAACGTAATTTCGGCTTGTTTTCATCCCAAATCCCTCGATATCTCCAGAAAACAGACTGAACCTCCACAGCAGCCCATGCCAGCAGAACCCCAAGCTGCTGGAGGTAAGCGGGGGGCCAGCGGCACTGCTTATTCTATCGGGGGGAATGGCTGTGAAGACCATTTGGTTTTCCTCTCCCCAAAGGATTCTGTCTACCATCAGATCCTCATTTCCAGACTGGCACTGGTTTGAATTATCACCTCTTTTCCAGCGTAATCAGCAGCATGTTTACTCCTCGGTGCCTCGCTTCTCAATTCACAGTGACCCAATAGAGTGTCCCTTTGTGCCGTGCAGCTAAGCAACTCCCACCAGATCCAGGGGCAGGTAGAAAGCATCATCTGAAGCGTACTGAGCTTCTTTAATATTTAAAGCACGTTGATCAGAAAGGGAAAGACGCTATTACATTGAGTAGGATTGGCTTCTGGCAGCTCTGTCAACACAATAAACTGATAATTTATGAAATGCAGGCTGTGAATTGTATAATGTACCATATTACACTGGAAAACAGTCTTACGCGCTTCACAATATTTAATCCCCATGCGCTTTTTTTTAGATGTTCCTTATGATCCAAAGATTGCTGCTATTCATAGATAAGACAATGTTTATTTTGATTACCTCTTCAGCAGCTTTGTTACCTCTATTTTTTAGGCAATGACACCGCAACAATGAGTAGATTCTAACCAAGCTGGGCCTCTGCTGTAGAACCTGACAGGCAAAAATGTACAATAAAAGACAACCCCTGTCGAGGGGAGGTTTTGGGCAGAAGAAATGTGGAGCAGGCCTGGTAAGGGAAAGTAAACATGGGGAGACCTGGCATGCCAGATCACACTGGGAGGGCAGCACCACTGAGCCATTGAGCATCAAATGAGTCACAGAGCTCAGGGTGCCTTCAAACCTGCTGCAAGCTTCTGAAACCTGCTCCAGACTTCTGAAAGGCAAGACATCACAGCTGGGCGAGAAGAAGAGGGCTCAGAAAGAGCTCAGGAGAAAACCAAAACCTACACACAGTCAAGAGTGATATGGAAGAAGCACTCTTTTTAAATTCAAGAAATTTTCAAGACTGTATTTCCCAACTGAATGTCACGTTATACTTCCCTCCAGCCCAATTTCCTCTGCCTGTAAGACTGAGAGGTGTCCTGTGAGGTCATGACCCAGCATGTACCCCTCCTCTCATAAAACGTCTTTTTTTGCTGGTTAACATGAAGATTTTCACAATTTGCAAGCACGGCCATCGAGGTTTTGAGTGCAGATAGTCAACAGAGTCAAAACACTGCCAATCCCTGCTACAAACTACTTACAGTGTCATAAAAATTACTTTGATTTCTAAAGCTATTCTTCTAGGGAGAGTGAATCCATGGATCTTTGCTACAGTGGCACAGTACACCTTCATTCCCACATAGCTGCATCCACAGTTAAAGACTTTATTGTTGCCCCTCTGGCCCATGTAATTAGCCAGTATTTGGGAGAACAGTGAAGGGAATCAGATGTATTTGATATGGTCCTGTTTATTGCTAAATATCACGACGAACTAATAACAAGTGCCAAATTCCTTGCTTATATTTTGCAAGATCAAGTCCCTTCTTGAGATCACACTAATTTATTCCCTCATCTGCTCCACGTTTGCTGCAGTTTTATGTTTCTGACATACAACCGTAATCTAGTCAGTGCCTCAGCTTCTTAATTTTCTTCAGTTGCAAGAGAAACTCCTCTTATTATTTATGAGTTAGCTTTTACTCAAGTTTTCTATCTGGTTGCTGTAGCGGTTTATGGCATTTATTCTTTCAGCTGTCATGCTTCATAAAGAAACTTAATTACTTTTTGTATTGCCCCAGAATGAGTAACTTCTACCACGTCCTTCAACCTCAATGCGGTCTCTCAGGTCACCCAGCATTGCCAATTGCTGACATCCTTTTCTTGGGTCCAGATAAGCATTTGATATTGTTTCTTAAAGCCAGAGTCGGGAGAATTGTGAGAGAATAAAAATTGCCTTTTATAATGTTTTGGGACCAAATGGCAGAGTAAATCCAGCACATATGCGCCCCAGTGCTGAGCTCACCGGGCACCTGCAGCTGCCACCTGAAATGGTACCTATGTCAGTGGCCAGAGGCCCATCTGTGGGGATGTGGGAGGCCTGCAGTGCAATTCGGAGCTCCTCTGGCGACATCTTCCCGTCCCCGCTGTTGTGAAAGGGGGTTGGCTGCGCGCCACAGCTCTGCTCAGC
>NW_010234530.1:0-3001 GCF_000690775.1 Eurypyga helias
TGATTGTTCCATTGACAGGCCAGTGTAATTGAATAAATATCCATTTAATTCCTGAGGTCTGGCCTCCCAGAAGATTCTGATGAAAATTATATGGTATTCAAAGGTACAATATTTGGAGAGGGTGGCATGGCTGGCGGGCTGCTGGGTCTTTTTGAAACATGGAATTTGCACCACAAAAGGCATGTGTAGGAAGGCATCACCAAGAGTGACTTTGCGGCCTCATGAACAGAGGAAAGTTGTGTCATTTAGGAATTTTTTATAGTAGTGTGGAGGGTTTGTCTTGGCCCATGGCCAAACATCCAGAGTAGCCACTTGCTTACAGCCCCCACAGTGGGATGGGGAGGAAATAGGATGAGGAAAAGCAGTGGAGATAAAGACAGGGCAGAGTTACAGTCAGGGAGATCAATCACCGGCTACTGTTGTGGGGAAATCAGACTCATCTTGGGTAATTTGTCTCAACATTTAATTACTCATTCAAGTAGTGAGAAACAAAGATGATAAACATAAAAACTTAAGAAAAACACCTTTCCTACTCCTTTCCCAGGCTGAACTTCACTCCAGCATCTTCTCCCTCACTGCCATCGTAGGTCGCTTCGGTGAGGCAACGGTGACGCAGGAGGTTGGGGTTGCTGCTACTCCTTGATCTTCACTCTTTTCTTCTGCATCTCCCTCCTTCTTACTTATCTCGATGGCACTGGCTTGAGGGCTCCATGGGCCATGGTCCCTGTGGGATGTTCTCCTTTAGGGGTGACTCCTGCTTCCTGAAAGGAATGTTGGGGGCTGTCCTGCATGTCTGCGCTCACTCTGAGCACAAACTCTTTCAAACATGAGTTAGCAAAGAAACAGTTTTCTTTGAGGGAACTGGAAACCCTGCCATTTTTGGTACTAGTATGATTAGCTCCATGGCTGACTAGCCACATGCAGTGCTGGTCCCGATGGGTCCTTGGGTGGCGATATGGCAAAAAGACATCAGCAGACATGAATAGGATCCCTCTTCAGGCACTGAATTCCAACTGGAAGTTAAAATGATATGTATTTGATAATTTTTCTTAAAATTTAATTTTGTCTTGTAAATTTTAAGATGTGATATTATTAATTTACATTAATTTATAAATTTATCACTCAATCTCTGATTATAGTATTTAATACAAATTAAGGTTGTTCAGAGATTGGAGTCCTTGTGATTACACACAGCTGAATTTCATTCTTGTGTTGTATGTGAGACAAATGGGGCTGATCAGAACAGAAAAATTATGGGATTTCTGTTACGTGCATTCAGCTGGTAGTTGTGTAGGCTCAGGTGGTGAAGGCAATGCCCCGCTTCAGAGAGGGAAACAGCATTTGTTGTGGGAGGGAGATATCTGCAGTAGATGTCTCTATGAGCTGCATAATGAGGATGAGATTATTTTGTTTTAGAGTAAAACGTCTGTCCTTGGGATCACAGGTTCAGGCTGAATATATCAGAAAATTTCACAAGGAAGATGCCATATCACTGTTTTTGTGGAGCATTCTAATCGGATTGTTTTTCTTGTTTTCTTGTTTTTATGTTTATAGGGATTCTTTCTACTCTGGGAAATGGGTATGTTATCTTTATGTCATCAAAGCGAAAAAAGAAGTTGAGACCTGCTGAGATAATGACTGTTAATTTGGCAGTGTGTGATCTGGGCATTTCAGGTAATTTCATGTATTATTTTCACTAATTTTTATTATCCCACCATTCTTTCTGGCAGCAGCAAGATATAGACCCCCTCTGGAAGTCATGGAGAGCCCCAAATGCCTTTTGTTCTATTATTTGCATATAAATAAGAGAGGATAGAAAACAACTTTCCTGAGCAACCTGATGGAAAGAAATGAAACATAGAGAGGAAAAAATAAGGTTGTATTTATCAACCAGGCAAAAGTCCTGTTCACCACAGCACTGGGCAGGCCTTCAAAGACAGCTCCATATGCATCCTGGCACAATAATCAAAAGAAGTTCAGTATTGTGGTGGCAGAAAAATTACATTTTCTTGCTGTAGGGTGCAACAGGAGGGATCCAGGTACCGCAAAAATGCATATTTAACCAAATATGACTGGGGAGGAGTATAAGGGGAAAGAATTGGAAAATGCTAGTGGCCATCAGCCTATCAGAGCTAATAATTTTCTCTCTAGTGACCATTCTCTTTTATCTCTGGGTCAGGAAAATGACTGTGTGTCAATCTATAGAGTAAGAGCAACATCGGCCAACTGGATGATTTTTTTATTTCAACTCCAAAGCGTGGATGACCTGGCATGAGAGGAGGGAACTTTGGAAATATTTACATGAAGCTGCAGAGTCAACAGCCTTTGGCAATCATTCGTTTGGCTCTTGACTGGAAGTCCTTTAGAAATGGATATTTTGGATGGCAGACAATCCAGTGGGTAGAAAGGCCTGATGGGACCCAGAAGACCATGGGATGTCCCCAGTGCAATATTAATAACAGCCCGTTCCCATGCTCCCAAGGTCATCTGTTGCCTATGTGTTACATACGCCAGGACTCCTGCCCACAGCTCCAGTATACCCTTTTCCTGCCCTTGTCTCTGCCAAATCCTTTTGCCTTCATCCAAATGCCGAAAATAGCACTGAAAAACATAAAATGATGGCTTCCAGCTTCTCAAAACCAAAACTCATTGTGCTCTCACTGCACACAGCCAAGGAGCTCTTCATGCCCTCCACATCCAGTAATTTTAATTCCTCTTAGTGATCAGTAAACATGGGTTTCTGAAGGAGATAATTATGAATTCAGCAGAAGAAAGGCATTAGTATAAATATCTCTGCTCTTCTTCCACACAATGAAATCCCAATAATTCTTTGGCGTATCTTCCATGGAGACACTATTTCCATCTTGCAGCTCTTAGAAGTGAAGAAAAATTAAAAAGAACAGTTTTTGCCTCTTCTGGATGCTCCCACTTCCTTTGTGTCCTAAGAGTCTGTCTTATTTTATAAAGCTCATATCCGACTCTAATAAGAGTCACTCCAAAT
>NW_010234530.1:3014-6106 GCF_000690775.1 Eurypyga helias
AGGAGAATTTCTGTAGCTATATATTTGGAATGTAAGCAGTTATCTCCTAACCCTACAAGCTGGGTGTCCCAACCAGACAAACTGCAGCTGGTTTTGGAGCCCTCCTAACATGAAGGTTGCTAGTTTCCCCACTGAGTCTGTCACCAACATATCCCTTGCTCACCTTGTCTTCAGAGGGGATCTTAATCTGTGTGTTTAAGTTTAGCCGTTAAAAATAATTGTGATTGGCACAGCTGTGCATGGTTTTCCTCCTTTCTCTTTCTTTTCTTCCCTTTTTTTTTTTTTTTTGGTTTGTTAATGGAAGATGTTAACTCGAGAAACCAGCTGGGGTGAAGATGGGACTTCTTCCAAAATCTTCCTATTTCCAGCAGTTGTCTTGACAACTTGTTCAAGAAACAGGTTCTGCCATGGCCCTGCTTCCTGCAGAATTCCACAGGGTGGCACCAGCCCCTTGTTCAAAACTGCATCAGGCTCATTTTGCAGGGATACGATGCTCCAAGTCCTGTGCTGCTGAAGAGAAATTTGATTTTGTGCAAATAAATATGATGGTCTTCAGAGGTGACAGCGATTTACATAAGTAAAATTGCTGACTCTTAGCATATATCCTTAGCAATATGCTGTATTTCATGATTTTTTGAAACCTTAATCACTGGGGTTAGGTTTTGGCTGAAAACTTAAACTACATTTATTCTGCTGTGAGAAAAGCACATAATATATTGACCTGAACACAATCTTCAGGCTCAGGCAGAATTTTCCTTACAGGCTTAGGCTAAAGGAAAAGAATCCCAAAATACCTTGTTTAAAAATAAATCTCATTTTGAAGGGCTTTCAATCATGACGCTTTTGGCATAGAAGATGGAGCAAAGGTCATTTTCTGCAAGATTTTGTTTTGATAGAAATGTTTTAATTTTCTATTAAGAATGAAAGCAGAATACTTAGTTTTGCATCAGTTTGATCTGAAATGGAATATTTTGGGAACAATCCAAAATATTTTTCTACAGATCATGTCAACAAAATAGAGACTTTTGTCTTGTCTTCTAAGAATTGGTTACCTTGTGGGAATTACAGTTTGTAAGACCAATTTTGCCTTCTTTATAAGCAGATTTGCTGAGCTGTCATGATGTTACGGGCTCTGTGGTTCAGCCAGGGAAACTCGCCCAGGGCAGCTGAGATGCTTTCAGCTCCCTGAGGTGCTCTGGCCACTCCTGTGCAGGCATAGTCACAGGAAGGTGACGCTAAATATTTAATGCTTGAATGTTGCAGTTGAACTGTTCAGGCCTTGGTGCATTTCAGGTCAGTCTGGTAAGAAGAAATGAAGAATCTGGAAAACATGTTAATGTCCCTAGATTGTAAATTTTTGAGTTTTCTATTCTTTTAATGTTTATTTTTTTGTTTGTGCAGTTTGAGACACCAAAAAAAAAGAAAAGAAAAGAAAAGAAAAGAAAAAACGCCAGGAAGTAGAGATTTCTAACTAGAGAATTATGAATTCCAAACTTTTAAATTTATGTTATATTTACAAAGTATGTGAATAATGTTAATCTGTTTTAAGGTGAGAATGGAACAACGCAGGACCCAACTTCAGTTCTTCCATAACATGTCACCCACTTTTACAAATAGAGAAATGAGCTAAGGTGCCGCTAAGACATCTCCAAAATAGTTAGGTATTTCCCTTCTGTTTTGGGATGCTTAAAACTTTTTAATATCTGTGGTCAGGTGACTTTCTGAGAGTCACCAGGGACGTGTGGTATGGTCAGGAGCTGACACCACTTCTGCAGCTCAAATCCATGCATCATTGTCCTTTCTCACCTAACATTTTAGTACAGTATGTATCCTATTATTGGGTCTTGGTAGGTTTGCAAAAGTCCTCTTTGAAGGCAAATTTCTTTATCCTTTGTTTGAAGACACACAATTACAGGCATGTCACCGAACTAGATCTGTGCCTGTTTCAAGCCCAGACTCACCCATCACCCATACTGTTTACATACTGGCATGTGTTTGCATGCGGACTTAACACATACTCTGAAGTGTTCATAATGGGAAGAGCTTGCACATGCTTGGTACCAGAGTACGGGTTTACTGCTGGTTCATGTGGTCTTGCAGTACAGCGCCTGTTTCCAGCCATACTGCAGGCTTGGCTCATCCTGGCATGGCGTAGATGCTATGGTAGCTAGCTACAGCTGTCTTAGGCTGAGTCCTGTGGACAGAGGGTGTGCAGGTCATCACGTCTTTTGTGCCCTAAGCCCTCTGTCCACTTTGCAAAGCACTTTTTACTGGTATTAACTCTGGGTGAAGGGAAGGATTTGCTTTTCTGAAACAGGGCAGTTTTACCAGTGGTGGAATGTTTCAGTCAACTGACCTTTTTTTTCTCCTTGTGAAGTTGTAGGAAAACCTTTTAGCATAATCTCCTTCTTTTCTCACCGCTGGGTGTTTGGATGGATGGGCTGCCGCTGGTATGGATGGGCTGGTTTCTTCTTCGGCTGTGGAAGCCTTATTACCATGACAGCTGTCAGCCTGGATAGATACCTAAAAATCTGCCACTTGTCTTATGGTAAGAAGCAAAACTATATGAATTGACCATGGAAAAACTGTATTAAGTGATACAGCTTTCTAGACTGAAATCATACTTTAACTCTTCAGAATGCTTTTGTTAAATATATTGAGGAATACACAGATAAGAGGAACATATTTGTATGACCCAAGTAAACCCAACTAAATTTGTATTGCTGGACATAAACCCTTTGCTGATTTCTCTCTTCTGTCTGCTTAAGCCACGAGTTTTAGTAATCACTCATAGACATATCACTCTGTATATATCAAGGCCTATTGATGTAAACAGATTACACATCTTGCAAGGGCTTATGGCCTGACACACAAGAGTATTCCTTATTAGATGCCCAAATTCCTTCAAGATATGTGACAACCTATTTAAAGCATCTAAAAACTTGGATGTAGAATAGGTCATAATAAATATGATACTGTCTCTCTAATATAGAGCAGGAACCTGAGACGGTGAAATGAATTTAGCAATTAAATGTATTATCACTCTTGAATATTGTAAATGTATTATTCTCTTGAATATGAAACATTATATC
>NW_010234531.1:0-730 GCF_000690775.1 Eurypyga helias
TGCTACGTGTGAGCGGACACGGGGAGGCAAACGCGTGCTGATGCGGGGGGGACGCGCGTGTTTGCACCGCTACACGCATGTACCGACACGGGGACACGCGTGCACACTGGCACGGGGCCGTGCACACGCCTTCGCACGGCTTGCACCGACACGGGGATGCGTGTGCACGCTGTGCATCACTGGTTGCACCGCCATGTGCGTGCAGCAACACGCGACACGTGTGCACAGCAGCTTGGAGCCGTGCATGCGTGTTTGCGCTACCACCCACACGCACCGACACGGGGACGTGTGTACACGCCGACACGTAGCTGTGCACACGCATTTGCACCTCTCCATGCGTGCGCCGACACAGGGAGTGTGCACACGTTTGCACTGATACGTGCATGCACCGACACGGGGACACACATGCATGCTGACACGTGTCGCCACACACACATTTGCACTGCTACACGCGTGCACCAACATGGGGACACGTGCATACTGCCGTGTGGCTGTGCACATGTGTTTGCACCTCTACATGCGTGCACTGAGACAGGGATGCGCGTGCATAGCAGTGTGGAGCTGTGCACATGCATCTGCACCACTACACGTGTGCACCAACACAGGGATCTATGTGCACACTGACACATGGCTGTGCACATGTGATTGCACGCCTACACACGTGCACCGACACAGGGACGCTTGTGCACGCTGACACACGGCTGTGCACATGTGTTTGCACGACTACACA
>NW_010234531.1:787-1106 GCF_000690775.1 Eurypyga helias
TGGCCACGGACACAGGGACGCTTGTGCACACTGACACACGGCTGTGTACGCGTGTTTGCACCAATACATGTCTGCGCCTGCCTGACGTGAGAACACGTGTGCGCAGCAGCATGGGGTTGTGCACACGCGTTTGCATGGCACACTGACACAGGGACACGCGTGCACGCCCACACGGGGACACGCGTGCACGCCCACGCAAACCTGCACGCCAACACGGGCCTGCGCGCACGCCTTTGCACCACCACCGACCGACACAGGACCACACGCGTGTGCACCGGCCCAGTCCCACGCGCGCCCCCCTTGCACCCGCACCCCCGCA
>NW_010234532.1:0-4781 GCF_000690775.1 Eurypyga helias
ACACCTCTCCGGGAGCAGCATGAGAAGGATTCAGTGGCCATTTCACCCACATACCTCGTATACCTTAGAGGTAGAAAGGCATGTCCTAGAAAAGGTTGGCTTTAATGAGATTTTTATTGTTTCTAAAGAGTTGAAAAGGCTTGAGAAGGAATATTTCCATCCACCAAGGGGTGCAGGCAGCAGTGCTGGGGCCATAACCTGCCCGCACAGGCTGGGGTTAGGCAACCAAACCAAGCAGCGATGTCCAAAAATGTGTATTTCCCACGTGCCCTTTTAGAGACATCATTTCCAGGTCTGCGACCCAATGAAATACCTCAAGCACTGACTGCAATTTATCTTGAATTTGCAAAAGATATTCTCAATGCCTGAAAACAGGATGGAAATATTTTCTTATTATTTCTACCTGGAGATACTGAAGCTGCTTAGAGAAATGAAATATTGCTGATGATGGGTTAGTGGGCAGAGAGCAGGAGACATGGCCAAGCTTACTAGTACAGTGGTTTCCAGCTTCTCAACACTTACTGCCGGAGATGTAACACAAAATTACAGGGAATCTATAACCCATCTCCAACAGCAAAATTCTGGAAGTTGAAAGCAGCCTGTTGGTGTCCAGTTTGTAACCCTGCTTCATCAACCAGAACCAGCTGCGACTCTAGCCGCCAACTGCATTCTTGCATCAGTAGTCAACAGGGCCAAAATGAACCAAACACTACACCAAATTTTAGCTATCAACAACACAAGCACAAAATATTTGTGTATCTATAACATACTGCCCACATGGTTGAGCATGGGCATAAGTGATTGCAATCTTGAGGTTCCTTCATCAGCAGCATGACCGACTGATCAGAGATGTCACTAATTCTGGCACTGTGTGTGTACGTAAAGCCCTTCACAAAGCTGGTTTCATACACTTGTTGAGATTTCTTCAGAAAATCAAATGCTTTTACATGCTACATATTTTTAAATATATTTTTAAGGGTTTTTTTAGCCACCCAAGTATTTTTTTAGCTACTCAGGTATTTTTTTTAGCTTCCTGGACACTACTACAGTGTTATTAAAGCATATCCAAACAGATTTGCAAACTGACCTTATCACACATCATTGCAAAAGTTTGCTTCCACATACAGTCCCCTTCCCCAATAAATCTGCCTCCTTTGGAACACAGATTGCAGTTCAGCTAGATTATAAAAGTGAAGTAAACTATGAAATGAGTATACCTTTTCCTCAAATGCACGTTCCTGACATTCAGTCAGGTGGCATCAGGTCTGTGAAAAAATTAACTGCAACAGCCCCGTTGGAGATGTGCAACCAGCCCTGACTGCAGGTGACACCCGACAGACAGGAACCCCCCGCAGAAAGCTCACCTTCACATCTCCGCTCCTGGGTGCGACATCAGATTCATCGCTTTTGACTGACTTCAGGTTTAGGGCTTCCATTAATGAACTCAGCTTTTCTCATCCATTCAGAAAGATTACAGAAAAGGATGAGTCTGCCTGGGGTCACTGAAGTTCAAATAAAATCTACAAGAAAACCTGCATTTTGATGTTGTGCATTTTACAGACGACTCCTCCTTCTCTTGTATTTATTACTTTCATAAGCCTCTACCCTCAAAAGAAAAATACATCATCACGCCATCACATGATATTTGCAAAGCACTTTATTCATTCCTCTACTTGCATGCCTCTCCCTTTGCCTTTTCTGGCTTCTCTCACCACTGCAAGCATTGTGAGCCAAGGATGTTAATTTTGTGCTTGCCAATGTCTAGGACAATGGGGTTCTTGATTTTATGTGTTCCCAAATCTCTACTGTATTTACAGTCGCAACTACACAGTCAAATCATTTCAGAGGATGGGGTCAAGAAGGCTGAAAGCAGACTGACAAAACACAATGCTTCTACAGAATAAGAAATTATAGCAAGAAGGTCAGTGGAAGTGATTTTAATAGATGTGAATGGTCAAAAATTCATAAAGCAAATGTGATAAAGCAACCTGGAGAGCAACTATCTCATGATTGCTAGACATTAATGATGAATGATTAATTATATCTTTATTAGAGAATACATGTCTGAGTCTTCTTCTGGGGACTCATTTTTCTGCCCTATGACTCTGTGAGAAGCAAAAAGCCATTGCTTTTAAATCACAGGGGCAGAAGAATTACTAATTAGTGCAAGAAAGAGAAGTGTGACTACTGCTCCAACTACCAGTAAGAGCTGCAAAGGGGACTTGGTGACGTCCTTTCTGTTTTGCTGTTTCTCATCACTCTCTGCCAGAAGCCCACATGATTTGTGAAGAAAGGGCTGGAGGAAGACCTTATCTACCTGCATAGCCCTGACCCAGCCTGTCCACGACTTGCTCAAGAACAACACCAAGCAGTAGCATCAAGCTGGGAAACCACAAAGCACTTTATAAATAGGTACGTACCCTGCCAGCCTTCTCTTTCATTCCAGCTCAAGCTCCAGTTTCATGGGGGAACAAACAGGAAAATGAGAAGAGAACCCACCTGTCCATGAGCACAGGGTAGCCCTGTACGCTGCCATGGAGGGGCTGTTGTCCTCGCTCTTGCCCTGTTCTTGCTGCCTGGCCAGTCCCTTGCCTGTCCCTGCAGCAACACGCTCATCTGCCCAGGTGTTACTACCTACAGCCCTCCCTGGTTCTGGCTATCCCCACAGCAAGGCACCCCTACAGATCCCAACACCACCGTGCCCACAGAGCTGGGCTTTAACTTGTGCCAGCAGCAGGTTTATGGAGCAGGCTGGATGGGCATCACCACTTCTTGGTTTTTCCAGACAACTCATAAGCATTGCCTCCTGCAGGACATGAGGAAGGGACAGGATAAAAGGCAGGTTTATGCCAATATTCTTCCATCACAGTAATAAAATGTGTAATAGGATGGGATCGGCACTGAGACCAAGCTGCAGCTAAGAAACCTGGCACGTGTGCCAGTGAAGTCAATAAAACTGGGAATATTTGACAGTACAGGGCAGACCTCAGCGGGTTTGTACTACCACCCTGTCTCAATTACCTTGGTTATCTTCATTTTCCCTGTTCATTTCCTTAGATGTGTCTTTCTCCCCAAAGAGGCTTTTTAAAATTGCATTTGCAATTGGAAGCATCATAGCAGTGGAGGCAGTATTACTTAACCACATGGACAGGAAAGACGTTGTCAACATCATCCCTAAAATTAGTCTGGAAGAGAGAAAAAAGGAAAAGCTAAATTTCTTCAGTTTAGCAAGTTCTCTGATGTATTACAGGCATAGGAAAAGCTGGCGTGCAGGGATAACAAAACTCATAGCAAAAAGGAATTCTGTGACTGTCCTGTAACTGGACAGAGCACAAATATGGGGCTGACCCAAACGACTCTCCTTGTGCTCCACCGGCCTCTGAGCAAACAGCTCAGTAAACTCAATAACCTGGAGAAAATAGGGTGTGGGCAGCCCCCTGGTATGGGACACGCTCACATCTTGGCCCACCACAACACAGCCACTTCCCAAGCGCCTGCAGCTCACATCCCCCATGGAGATCCCTCTGCTCCCATAGTCACCTGGCTGGCTGGACTCCCACCAGCATGAGGACCCGGAGCGCGATCCGGCGGTGTAAATTCCACTCCTCAATGGCCGAGGCCATGATTAAACCACTGAGGAAGAGGAAATTGGTGTCTAAAAAATATTGTGGGCAAACTTTGTTAGATGGGAGGATCCCCAGGAAGGGAAAAAGGGAAAGAGGACGATGGGCAGCAGAGCCGTCACGGCCAAGGGCAGTGCCTCCGTGCACCAATACAGGGCCATCAGCAGGATCACATAGAGACATCTTCCTTCCTGCAAAAGGAGGAGAGGGGAAAAGTCAGACATGGCAATAGAGACATCTTTTCACTTGGAGACACTAAGACAAGCAAAATGCACCAATTAGTCCCACAAGGATACAGTACTTCTCCCAGATCATTTCCATCCAGTGCAACACCTTCCTCCCAACATTGTGTAGGGGTTCAGGACCTACACTGATCCTTTGAGACCACAGCAAAACCCAAATCCTCCCCTATCACCTGAGCTTCCAATGTGCTGCAGGGTGGCAGTGCACTGGGGCATCAACCAAGGAAGCTCTGGAGAGCAAGAACTGTCCCAACACGTTGAATTAGGATGCTAATCCTCTGCAGGCACTGCTGCTAACATCCTTAGGTGTCCCAATATCTGACCCTGCTACGCTGTTTGTGCTTTCTCTCCAACCTCCACAGACCATGCTTGGCATGGCCACAGAAAAACAGCTTTGAGAGATGGATGTATCAAGGACCCACATTTGCAATAGAAGGCACACAGAAAGGGTTCTTTTCTTGGATCAGTCTCCCAAGAGATCTGTGAGAAACCATTCCATGGCAACCCATCCCAGTCCCTACGGAAATCAGTAAATCAAGTGCCCTGGTGTCACACCACTTCCTGAGGGCAGGGAGCTCACCCATGCCCAGCATCGCCCCAGCCTCGGCCAAGGCTGGCAGAATCCCAGTGCCCCCACGTCGCAGCACGAATTCATTCATCCGCCCAGGAGGCGCAAACTAGACCAAAGCCATTTCTCATGGCCACCACGGGTGAAATAATGAGCGACGGAAAGAAGTCAGGAGAACGGCTCCAAGCCCGGGAGAGCAGAGCCCCAGGGCGGGCAGGGGGAGCCCAGCATGGAGGTGGGCTCAGTCACGGCGGGGATGAACAGGGATATTGTCAGTGATGGTGGGGCAGAGTGCCCGCAGCACTATAAATAACAGCATTTGGAAGGTGCAGTGTTATTTATTTAACC
>NW_010234532.1:4793-5736 GCF_000690775.1 Eurypyga helias
GGTTGAATTGTTAGTCAAAGGCACCTCTGTCCCTCCTCTTCAGCCTTCCTCCCTGGCACCCGGGGCTGGGCTTGCTGGGGCTTTTGTGAGGGAGATGACAGCTCTGCTCCCCGTCATGGCTGGGTCAGGACCAGTGTGGGCTGGGAACCACGTGGAGCTGCGTTTTGGGGATAACGTGCTCTCAGATGCAGTGTTTGAGCGTGCAGCAAGGCACCAGAGCAGGTACAGCCAGGACACCGCTTGCCTGGCCACCTGCAAAATATTCACTCCAGGCCTTAGCCGAATGCAGTCAACGCCAGGCTCCCAGAGCAGACACCAGGCAGTAACACCCACAGCCTCGGGATAAACAGTAACCATGGTTATTGAGAAAGCCAAAGAGCAGAATCTACCCTGACACCCTGCTGGGCACGTAACGCCCAGCGAACTGAAACCAATACGGATTTATCGCTCGACACATCTGTAGTATGAGTACAAAAATTGGCAAGAATGACAGAATTTCTGATTTGCTTGGAGCGCTTGAGCTTTGCTTTTCACAAGCAGTTCTGCTAGTAAAACACCCGTGCTTCAGTGCATGTGGAAATGCCAAGACTGCAGGACTGAGACTACCTTGCTTTGATTTTTTAATACGTTAATCGCACGCAGAAGAGAGACCACTTCACATGAAGTTCCCAAGATCTGGATTTAAAGCCTGTTTGCAGTCCTAATTTTAGATCCCAGTAAAATGACATGAGAGACTGTAGTGAGCCCTTTACCTTCCCAGGGCTCAGCACTGTCACCTGGCCATTCCCATAAGCTCCCCATGGCTTCACCTCCTCAGAATCAGCAGGACCAGAGCAACAACCCTGGCAGTACTAAATTTTACAAAAATAATCATATTGTAAAATGTTTGCACACAAGGTTCATGATTTCATTCCCGTGGCAACGGATAATTTCCCTTTACTCG
>NW_010234532.1:5759-13306 GCF_000690775.1 Eurypyga helias
TAGCTTTGGTCTCATTAAGCCCTTTTCCATTTGATCTATAAAGGCTATAAATCATTTTTTTCTCCCATTGGAAAAATATTTTTCTGTTTTCTACAAGGAAAGTTGTGACAAACTCAACTTCAAAATAAAAACACTTTGACTCTTACAGAGGTAGAGCAACTGAAAATATTTAACACCACCTTGATATAAGAGCATATCAGTGAAGGCTTTAATTGACCTGATGAAACAGATGAGGTATGATCTAGAAAACTAATTATAAGTAAGGGATATTTACTCTCTCATGTATGGAAAGTGTTCTGGAGAACATTACAATGAAACACAGCATGATTCTAATAACTAATCTTCACTGCAAGATCAAAAGCCAAGGGATAAAACTGAAACAGGGCAGAAAACTACTACATGGAGGGTTTTCCCAAAACTTTGAAATCAAAAACTTGGATCAACAGCAAACCACTTTAAAAAGGAAGCTGTAGTGTTTATCCAGCCTATTCTACCACAGAAGAGGACAAATCGCACCTATATTAAACAAGTTTTTCACTTATGATAGGACAATCATTGAACAAAAAAGGAGTAAGACCACTTCAGAAGAGCTTAGATTCAGAGCAAGCACTCCCCAGAATATAAAAACGTAAAACCATTAGTAACATCGAAACAAATTCAAAATAAAATAGAAAGGGTTTTGGTTTCAAGGTATCTCCCAAACGTTAATTAATGCTCCGAGTGCCCAGCAAGTTTGATTAGTATGCAAACAATAAATGCTAAGAAACGTCAGAAGAATGGTCTTTTAGAGAGACGGTCACGGCTGTCCACACGTTGTGCACAGCACCATCTTCATCCTTCAATCCCTCTGCTGTGTCACTCTCAGACTCCTACTTCTCTCACCTCCCTGCAGCCTTGTTTGCCTCTCTTTTCAAAATAAGTCTATCAAAGTTCAGGGGGGAAAATGGTAGCACATACAAACCTTAAAACGGGTCTTGTGATTGGGTTAATTTTATAACCATTTAATGATTTCCAGGGAAGTGCTCGGTGACTGTGGACTACAGCAGCTCTTCTTCCTATTGCTCAAGAGCCTTGGAAATGATCTCTGCCCCTCCAGACACAGACCCTGTCTCCACTGTACTGAAGGCTCCGGGGATTTTCCACACCGGGGGACCTGCTGAGCTACGGCAGAGGAAGCCAAGCCACTGGCTAGCGTCCCATGGGTAGGAGAGCTGGAGACAGCTGGTCTCCTGGAAGGGCAAATGAGGTGCCCCAGGGAAAGGAGGTGCTGGCAAGGAATGTGGGTCAGGTAAGGCGAACTGGCTCAGCCAGGTGCAGCACTGAGGCACGGGACACACACGAGCCACCAGTCCCAGCGTCAACCTGAACGGGGACATCAGGAGCTTCAACTGGACCTTGTATGCCACTGGCCCCAGGCAGCTCCCAGACAGCCTGGTGCCACCTGGCCAGCACCCACAGCCTCCCCACCAGTACTTGAAGAAGCCCTTCCTTGGCACTACTTCAACTGGACCTTGTACACCACTGGCCCCAGGCAGCTCGCAGACAGCCTGGTGCCGCCTGCCCAGCGCCCACAGCCTCTCCACCAGCACTTGAAGAAGCCCTTCCTTGGCACTGCCAAGCTTTGGGTTTTCTCCATCAACCTTCACACTTTACATGGTCACCACAGCCACATCACCCCCACACGGGCTCTCCCCATCACCCTTCCACCCCATGACCAAGCAAACAGTGACAGACAGGTGACAGGACCTCTCCATGGACCTCAATCCCAATACCAAGAGAGATTTTGGCTGGAACTGGAGCTTTTCAAGCCCTTTTATCCCCCTACCAGCGCAAAGGAACATCCCATCTGTGATACCCAGAACTACCCAGTACAAAAAAGTACCGGTGGCTTTTAGCATCTTGCTCGCAAACTGTTCTCACTTTGCAGCCGTGACTGCTACTGGCCATGCCGTTGGCACCACCTGCTCTCCAGTGGGATGGATATATGAATCTGATTTCTACCAACCCAGCTCTTGCAAACATTATGTAATCTGGAGACAAACCAAGCCTTGTTTACCAGCCTCCCTGCCAGCAGAGTTGCTTTCCTCCCACTGGGTATTTGCAGAGTGTCTAGAAAAGGGCCAGTAAGGCAGGGGCACAAGCTGTAAGAGCTTCAGGGAAGACATTTTGCTCTGGAGTTATGGTAAAAAAACGTAAAGCTTATTAAACACTTTAAATAATTATTTAAACTTCTTGAAGTATTTTGGTTTTGGCAGGAAACCAGAATAATTTCCTCTGTTCTACAAACGGGACAGCTGAACCTCACTGTTAAAATTATATTGCAATAATCTGAATCTGCCAGCCTCAATCCTTTGCATTTTTTTATATGCTCCTCCTTTATGCCTTAGTCCAGGCTGCTCTTATCCAAACTCTGCTTGTGATGGATGCGCCTTCAAGGTAGCAATCAAGTTCCTCCTTCCCTTCTTATTCTTTCAAAGAAGCAGGTTGAGCTCCCACAGCCTTTCACCATATGGCCTGTTTTCCAGCCCTTTACCCATTCTGAGACTTCCCCAATTAGTCAAAGCCATTTCTGAGCTGTGGAAGACAGACTGGAAGGACGTTCCGGTGAGAGCCACAACCTCAGCAAATAGCAGCCTGGTAGATCCTCACTGCGTTTGCTCAACTTCCCCATGTCCATCCACACAAATACCACATTAGCCCTCTTGGCTGTGGGTAGCCAGTCTGGCAGCCACATTCAGCTACTGATGTATTGCCATCACCAGCCCATTTTTGGAATCTGCTTCCCAAGAGGGACTCCAGATCAGCCTGACTGGCAGCCAGCATTCCTGGTGATCTCCACCTACCCTGGGGCTTGCAGAAATGCATCCGGCTTATTGGTTCACAAAACTCCTCGTAAAATCCCTGTATGGAAATTGCCTAAACATAGATTTTAAAGTAGCCAGGGTTGGATGCAAGTATTTGAGTTTCCCTTTAGTTACTGCCACAGTAAAAATATTTCATTATCAGACAACTTCTTATGATATAGGACTGTACTACAAGCACTTTCCTGAGTACAGGACAAATGTTTTATTGAATACAGCTTTTTCAACAGAATACCGTGGGTCAGATTCTTTTTGTGCCACACACTCAAAACCCTACTCATGACCCTCAACACCCTGCCCAGGGATTTCTTCCTCAATTCTTTCACATGCCTTTTCATGTTTTCTATGCTTCTTAGCTTCCAATTCATATTGACTCCTGTCAACTTCCCTTTTCCTCTCTCAAGTATTGCTGCTTGCACATCCCTGCTCTTTGCCAAGCTTGCCCTCTCTCCAGGCTGCAGCTCACAGTGCACGCAGTAAAATGTAGTCACCCTATTTCTGATGATCACCCCTCCTTCCCTGTTGAAGTTCTTCCTCTCATCTCTTTTAATTGACCATTGCTTCCCGTTTCACACAACTGGCCTTTCTAAATCACCAAGCATGTACGTAACAGATGGACTTCGTGCATGAAATGTATAGTTGGGCTACAATCCCTGACTTCACCTGCCAGGCTGCTCGCCTGACTGCTACCTTTGTCTGCCCGTGCTCCTGCCATGCTCTCCAGCCCCGGATCCAGCTCCCCTCTGCCTCCCAGGACACCCCCTCCCAGCCCATCAAACATTTGCATCACCCCCTTTCCCCACAGTGGTTCTTTGCTTTCGAGTGCAAGAGATGTCATTTTTCTTCTGGAAATTCTTAAAGTCTCCCTGTCCTACTGAGGAGGACTCATTCCGTCCAAGTTAATTTTAAATTGCTCCGGGGCCACTGAGGAAGTCAAGTCAGTTTTCCGAAGGCACTGGGCCCTATTTGCCTGCTCAGAGCTCCTTTTAGCAGATTTGGCTGCCTCAGCTGTTACCAAGCCAAGAGCCTGTAGACATTGAGTTCATTAGAAGATGTTGGAACAAGCTCTTTGCACAGCTCATTAAAAGTGCCCCCCATGTCCCTTCCAGCAGAGCAGTTCCTCCAGCCCCCCCTGCCCTGCCCCAGCTCTTTGCAATCATTCACAGCCCTCTGAGTAGGGGGGTCGCAGGCACCTCCACTCATGGGACAAATATTCAGCCATTTCAGCAGCAACCAGAGCAGGTGGTGACACACGGACCCTTGTGCAGAGAACTGGCTCCTGGGAAGCGGCTCCACACAGCACATTTCCTTCTCCTGTTCAGTGATGGACACAAGTCAGTGTTCCAGGACAGCCTGGGGGGCACACCCCGAGCTCTCGGCAAACCCACCCACAAAGCAGCAATTTCATTTCTCTACTTAAGAGAAAAGAGATTGCAGACAAAACCATTTACGTACAAGTCCCTGCCTCCCCACCTGCAATCTACAACAGGCATCAAATAAAACCAAGGGCTGTGGATGCAATGTCAGCACCAGTGCCAGCCCTGAGAGTGTCCCTCTGTGAAGGGACTCACAGAGATCTGGAGAGCTACCACCGCAGGGTGACAGCTGATGAGAGCTTTAAAGCAGCTCACAGATATGGGTGCTGGAGTTCATCAGACACAAGCAAGGCCAGACTCGATAGACGATTTTTCTCAAAGGATTTTGTCTCCAGGGAGATGTCACCTAGGTGCAGGTTTCACTGGAAACCCCACAGCACCCAGACCACAGGGTGTCACTCAGAGGTATATGCTAATCCAAGAAGCCACTTGGCGGCTCTCTGCTACATCATCTTCAGGTCAAGATTTCTTGGTGTTCAGATCCAAGTAAAATGCTGTCCTTGAAGCCAAAGCCCAGGTGGCTCATTATGGCTCCAACCCCTTGAGAGATTAAAATTGCTGAGCATCCAAGTGGGGAGAAGGTAAATGTTGACATGATGTGGGAACAGATTTTAGCATCCCCAGAGCAGGATATTACCACAGAGGTGCCTGTAAGACATCTCCTCACAAGGGAAACCTCATCCTGAGACCAGCAAGGAAGCCTCTCTACTTCTCATCTCCTACCAGACCCTGTAGCACCTCTCAGGGCAGCACACTGACCATCCCAGCAGGAACACAAGGCCAACTCTCCCTGCTCCAGATGTGCCAGTACTCAGTAGAATCAAGGTTGCTGCCATAACAGCACCACACCCAGGAGCTCCTCATGCCCCAGACTGCTTTCCGTGGGTGCCCTGCCTGGGCCAGCTTCCCAGTAACACCAGCACCAGCCCAGTCAGTTCAATTCCTCCCGAGGCAGAGTGGGCTGAACCCCTGCAGCAGCTCTCGGGACTGGGCTGCCAGGGCAGCATGAGGCTGGACGAGTGTCCTGCGTTAGGATAAGCCATCCGATGTGAGTAGTGCGGCCAAGGGCACACATTTTCCATCACGCACCAGGATAACTTCCAAACTCCAGCATCATCACATCCTCCGCCTGCTGAGCCCTTGCCTGTTCCCCTCGTTGGTGTTTTCACACTGCAGTTAAAAACACAGCCTGCTCCCTTCCTCTGCTGCAGCCCCCTGCGGCTCGGGCTACGGAGGGCAGTCCAAGCAAGCTCCAGACCTGAGAACTCAATCCCCTGTTGAGGCTACAGTTTCCTTTCTTGCTGAACAAGTGAAAGAATTTTATGTTGAAACAGTAGACCCCTGAACATCAACAGATACAAATTTGTACGGTAGCCCACAGTGACAGGTTCACCCCTACGCCAAACGCAGGCAGACCTCGGCGAAGCCGCAGTTGCGCTTGCTTGAAACGTGTCACTGGTCAACAGCCACGCGAGCGGCAGGGGTGGAACAGGTACAGGTGGCCAGTCCCACTGCTACCGACTACAACGCATTTAATGCCCGTGGGAAGTGAAGAACAGACCGCTAAGGCTCTGCCAGGGCCTCTTCTTCCCCACTCACTGCTGTCCTGCTGCTCCTTCATCCTCTCTGCTGCAAACACTTCACTTCCCATCACCGGATTTTCTAGAGCAGCATTGATGAGAGTGACAGTGCATGAGGGTCCTTCGAGGGTCGCACCCAGGAGCATGCTGCCTGCACACCGCAAGCATGGAGCAGGTGCCAACAGCACCTTCCACCAGCTGAGACTTTTTCTTCTTCTGTAAACGTGGAGAAATTGCTTTCCTGGACACCCAAATCTTTACACATCCTGTGTAACACTACACTCCTACCAGCACAGAGCATCTGGATCGAAGGCTTTCCTGCAGCACAGCACCAGGCTGGGCTGTGATTTATTCTCGTAATTAACCACTGTGCAGTTCAGGCTTGCGCTGAGCATATGCTGCATTTCCTCACCCTCTAACCGTATCTCATGATTTTACAAGTGTCAAAGTCAAACAAGATACTATTAAATATAATTGAAGTCTCCTGTTCAGCTACCATAAATGAATGTACAAATATAATTATCTACTTATGATTCTTCAAAGAAATTAAATACCTGTTGTGTCAAGTACTTTCTGCTCTTTGAGGCAAACAGTATATTCCTCTGAAGACTCACTCAATAATGCAAAATAATAAAAATGAAAACCGCTTTAACATACGGTGTCATTAAATAAAGCAGTGGTCAGTCTATTTTTTTATTACTGTTATTATTTGGGAGATTTATTTTGCTATCTTGAACTTACAGGCAGAAGTAAATGCCACCTTCACATCCTTACCGCATCTGAATCGTTCTATAATCACCAAATATGAATATCACTTATTTTCTGATGTAAATAAAGTCATTCTCAGATGGGTCTGAGTCAGAATGTAACAGTGAAATCTTGCACATACAGAAATCAAAAAATGGCACAAAACTTCCCAGTGACTTCACTGCCCCGTGGATTTCCACTCAAGGCTCGGACCTCCCGGTGCCCAAGAGCTGCGTACATGGGAAAGCTACAAAAATCCACCAGTCTCCAAACTTTTGCCACAGATTGCTTCGTGCGCAGCCTAACACACCTGCAAAAGCCCAAACCTTACCAAGAGACCAGTTTCTCCACACCTACAGAACAGCACAAGTATCTTGCTTGAAAAGCCTTTGTGGACAGAGCACCCAAGGTCCCCCCAAGCAGGGCCCACAGCGGTGTGGGTGGTGCTCGCAGCTCCCCTGCATTTCCCAGCCCTGCACCATGAACCCCGCTGCACCGTCACCTCCAGCCCTGCAGAATCCATTCCTCCCTGCCCGCACTGGTACCCGGTACAAGACCCACAGCAGAGCTGATGGGACAGCAATGCCAAGCAGCCAGGCAATTCCCTTCCACCCCAGCTCTACAAACACCTTGCAGGGTGATGCCGGCTGCGGAGTTGCTTTGCCTCAGTTTCCCCAGCTCTCCTTTGAGAGCTGCTGATGAAAACTCCAAGGAGGCAGCTAGGCATCAGCAAGAACCACTACTTAGTGACACTTTGCTCCAGCTTAATATAGGTTCCTTAGGGCTCCCCGTGTCTACAGAAGCACCCTAAATGCAGCTTATCTATCCCTTCTTCTCCCTAAAAATAACCCCAGGGGACCCAGGGCTCCGGGCACTGCGGGAGGTGAGGAGCTGCGGCAGACTGCGGGCTTGGGCGATCCCCTCGCGCCGCGGGGATGCGCTGGCAGGCAGCAAGGTGACCCTCGCGAGGGCCACACGCGCCA
>NW_010234533.1:0-2307 GCF_000690775.1 Eurypyga helias
TCCTCTGGACTCGCTCCAACCGGATACTGCTGGGGGCTTGGGGACACCCCTGTCCCCAGCCCTCCAGACCCGCCAACCTCAAAGAACACCTCACACCAGTCCCCCTCCAGCATGTACCAGACCCTCCTCTCACAGGTGACCCACCAGTAGAAGATCCAAAGGAGGAAGCATCACTTGCCAAAGACCCGAGGAGCATCCGGGCTCCCAGGGATGCTGTGAGCCAGCCCATGCACCAAGCAGCCGTGCCACATCCACGCTGTCCCCCATGGGTGGGCGCCGAGCTCTCCCCACAGCCCCCAGCCGCTTCCTTTGCTCAGGACTCTCCATGTGGATGTCACCAGTTGATATTTCTGGACTCCTACAATGTGAACTCACACAAACACCAATGTTGGATGGAGACCCAGCGCTTGGGCTGTAAAATTACACCCTATCAACAACCGGGCTTCCTATGGAGGAACAGAGCGCGTGGTTTAACGATTCCAATTGGCTTTAAAGCCTGAAACACAATTGTGCTGCCTGTGGCCAAATTTCCACTCAGACAATTTTTAAAAGTGCAGTCGGACGTCTGGGCTTACGGGTGTCTGGATGCTCCAAGTCCCCGCGGGAGCTGACAGCCAGCACCCCCAGCGCTGAGCACGTCTGCACTGCCCCTGCTCAGCCCCGGGAGGTGGGTGTCAAGGTGCACCCAGGAGCTGGGGGTCAGTTGGCACAGGACAGGGGGCTCGGGAGGGTCACTCGAGAGGTCTCAGCATCCAGCGTGTCCGGGTGCTCTGCAGATGCGGCAGCACTGGGCCCCCGCCGTGGTGCCATGGAGAGCACCAGGGATGGGGTCGAGCGGCAACCTGACATCCCAGCGGGGGCAAGAGCAGCCGTTTGCAGGCAAAGCTTGGACCACGCTCCCCACCGAGATCTACATGTGCTCCCTGGGCTGGGAGACTCCGTCATCCCATGCAACTCGTTTCCACTTGGGTGGAGGGGAAGAAACAGCCACATGGAAGTGCTGCCGAGCAGAACGGCAGGGCTGTCTCCTGATGGGAAGCTGTTGGAGAGCAGGGAAGGCTGGGGAAGGCCTGGCCAAAGGCAGATCTGCTGACTCAGCACTGCAGACTGCAGCGGTACTGACAGGCAGGAGCAGTTAAAGCTCCTCTTTGGGGCCACCTTCACCCACCTGCCCCATATCAGGAAAAAATAGGGTGGGGAGGCACTGGGACAGGTTGCCCGGAGGAGCTGTGGATGCCCCATCCCTGGGAGTGTCCAAGGCCAGGCTGGATGAGGCTTGGAGCAACCTGGGCTATGGAAAGTGTCCCTGCCCATGGCAGGGGGTAGGACTGGGGTGGCTTTAAGGTCCCTTTCAACCTGAACCATTCTACAGCCAGGATGAAGAGCAGCTTCATGGACACTGCAGGCTCATCCCTCTGCACCCCAGGGAGATGGAGAGGTTTCCACCACCCACCCACCCCTCGCCCAGCCGGGGGGCCCCGCCATGCCCCTCTTTTACAGCCACGGTTGCAATCAGAGCCAGACCCAACACCCCCCCTTTCCCCAGCTCCATCCGCCCCATCAAATTGCAAAGTACCCCAAACACAGGATTCCCGGGTCCAGCGACGGCGAGCGGGAGCTAATTTTCCAGCACGGCTCTGCACTGATCCATCCCCCTTACTCCGGTGGCGGCAAACACTAATGAGGCAGCAAAGACAAACATTTTGTCAGCGCTGACAAAGGTGAGCTTTTATTAAAGCAAAATTACAAAAGAGAGAAAAAAATTAATTGGGGCAGCTTCCCAACGAGCTGCTGCGATGAAAGGGGGGTGTGTGCAGCGGGGGGGCAGGTGTACTTGCCCGCCAAACGAGAGCCATCCGACGGCGGCCGCAAGCAGGTAATTTTAGAGACAATGATTTAGAGCGCAGCGCAGAGAGGATTTCGGAAACCATGGTACCGGGTCCCCACGGTGCTCATTAAGGTTGTACAGATTGCATTTCCCATCTCCCCGCTAGCCCTCCAAAGTGCCTGTTATTAATTCATAAAAACATTGCAAGAGTGATTGAATCCAATGATTACTGGAGCAGGCAAACACAAGAGAGGGTAAAATATTCTGTTTCTCTTTATCAAGGCTCTCCGAGCACAAAAAAAAAAAAGGGGGGGGTGTGGGGGGGGGGAGAGAAAAAAAAAGTGTTGTGAAATATTAATCAGAGCTGTTTGCCCCTGGGCAGAAAGCGGGGAGCGGTGCAATCAGCGCGGCGCGAGCTTTCCCGGTGACATCTATTTGAGAAGCTGATTACTGTGGGTAAACATAACTAAATATTCGGG
>NW_010234533.1:2436-2858 GCF_000690775.1 Eurypyga helias
GTTTGCGTCAATGGCATTATAAACATTAGCTGGGGGATGATCGGATGAGAGACGTTGCGGGAGCCCTTGGCAGACCAGAGGATTTATTCCCTGCCACAATCCCTGGAAGTGTAACTAATGGATTGAAGACACGTAGGGAATGCAAACAATTAATAGAAAATTACCAGAAAGCAGCGTATCGGCATCGTGACGGCCGGAGCGGGACGTGCCGTCCCGCGGGTCCCTCGCCGATGCGCGGACATCGTCCCCAGCCGCGGAGCCAGCGGAGGGCAGGGCAAGGTCGCTCTGCCGCCCCCCAGTAACCTAATGAAGCCCTCACCCCTAAGCTTGCTGCTAATTAGCGACGTAGCCTGACCTAATTTTTTCCCGTAGAATTGAATTCAACAGAACCATCCCTGTCGGTATTTCTCCATGGCTGCCGG
>NW_010234533.1:2892-23249 GCF_000690775.1 Eurypyga helias
CCCGTGGCCACGGCAGCGGAATGCCGGGCGGGGGCTGCCGAGGGCGATGCCAGTGGTGTTGCCCACATCCCCATGCAGCGACAACTTGCCGTGCCCTGCCTTTTTCCCAGCATTGCCTTTCCATTTACGTGGTTGGTTTTTTTTTTTTCCTGGGCTTGTCCATCATGTCCCAAAAAGCAGCAATCTGGGTTGAGAAAGGGTTTTTCCAGCAACCCAAAATACCATTTTTTTTAAGAAACCCTTCAAATTCTCAATAGAAGAAAGAGCTGAAGAGAAACTATTTTCTCACAAAGCCATTTTTCTTTGGAAAAAACCAACCCTTCAGTACAATTTTCAACTCGTTCCAGTTCTCAGGAAGCTGCTAATTACTTCTCACACACTTCTGGAACAAGCGTTCCCTCTTCCAGCCTCGCAGAGCCCACAGGGGTTTGCTTCCCCCCGCCGCTCCAAACATCCCCGCGCAGCCAAAGCAAACGACGCCGGGAGCGTAGCGTGTATCTCCCCGCGATGTTCAGGCGTTAGAAGGAGCGCTAGGAAACGTGTGCGAGGGTGACGATGGACTCCTCATCGCCAGACCTTCCCGGCTCGGCCGTAACTCCGGGGCTGGCGCTGACACGGCAAACGAGGAGCCGTATGGATGCGGACGGAGCCGTGTGCGAGCACCAGCCGCTTCCAGGAATGGGTTTGCTGAACAGGGGGGTTTGTTTTCCACCGAGCTGGCTCGGGGAAACAGGGCTTTCCCGGAGCTGGGGGGCTGCCCAAGGAGCAGCAGGCAGGGCTGGAGCCCTGCATCGCCGTGCAGGCCCCTGGCTTGCACCGACCTCCGCTCCAAGCTGTCAACCCCAAAACATGCAAGCAAAATGCACAAACCTACAAAGCCTGACCAACCTACTCCCTCTGGGCATGGGTAATCCATCCAAAACACAAACCTGCACCCTTGTTTTGCTTTGGGGTGAATTTTTCCTGGACTTAGAGCCACAGAAACCGAGCTCTCCTTATCCAAAGCTCCTTATTATCGCACCATAGCTCCTCTCCCGCTGCCCAGCTGACACGAGGAACTGTCCCCAAACTCACATAGCCATGAATTTCTTTTCCTGACCCTGTACATACATTTCTTTCCAACGCCTTCCCATTCTGAACCATGTGGGGACAACACCAACCCAGGATGTGCACTGCACAGCAAGCACTTCCATCCTCTGACACCGGCTACCCCAGCGCAGCCGCTTCCCCAGGTTCTCCATCCCCTGGTGAAGCCTGAGCGGTCACACACAGAGAGATGTAAAACCTTCATCCCGATACCAGCATCCTCTGCCTTCCTGGATTTCCCTGGGCTGCCCTGGGTTTGGGTTCAGCCTTAACCTTTCTGGACATCTTCATCAGGGTACCTCAGGGCATCTCTCGTTCTGCTGAGAGGTTCAAATCCTGCAACGCCTGGGCAGGCAGCTGAAGCACTTTGCCTTTAATTGCAGAGAAGTGCACATTTTATACATAAAAATTTGTACCACTTAAGTCCCATTAGGAGAAGACGACTCCGAAATGCAAAAAGCAGCATTATCCTTACGTAACAATAAAATTACAAACTTGGAGCGGCAAATAGAGATGGGCTGATCTCAAGAGGGTTGGACATTAAGTCCAGTTCAAGTAAGTGCTTGGCTGATTTAAACCGCGTGTGTGTACAAAACCGGGCTGAGGAATCCCAGGGGAACCCGTGTGAAAACTTTCACCTGTCCGGAATTTCAGTGGACGAGCGAGAATGACTTTTCCTCTGGTGGCGCAGTGTTTTTCAAGCCAGGTCCCTGAAGAAAACAGGAAATGTGGAGTCAGATGGGAAGAAGCCAGCCACATGTTTGACCTAATGAAAAGGTCCTATTCAACAACCAGACAAAATGATCCGGAGTTTCCCCTTATCCTACCTACTCCTAGTCAGACAGATCCTGCAGCATCCCCCGCCACAGTGCAGGGAATGGGACAAAATACTTAAAAATGGCCACTGTCATGCTGAAATTCAAACTGGAAGAGTGAGGACACCAGCCTGTTGCAGCTCCCACGCACTGCATTCACAGGGTTTGTCCTGAAATGCCATCCATACCCCTGCTCCCGAGCTATCCCGCACTACAGACTTGCACCCACAGATGCAAAGTGCCTGATTTGAATAACGATGCTCATGGACACACGGCTCCAAACGATGCACCCCCGCGGGTTTTCCCTTCCTGCAAGCGGAGCTGGCTGTGCTGGGACCAGCTCGTGGCTCTCCGAGCTTAGAGCAGAGACAGGCAGAGGGGACAATCACTCAAGACTTGTTTAAGCACTGTGAGACCTGTTGCTATTGCCCAACTATGACGTTCTCAAAGGAAAACGACACCTAACCAACCCTGAATGTGCTCCTTGACTCATCATCACTTCCCACTTCACCACTTTGGACCCACGGATAATCCCAGCTAGAACAGAGTCACCCTCAAAGCCGCACTCCCAAACCAACAGCAGCATCACGCCAGGCGCTGTGGGATTGTGTGGACCCTATTTCAGGGGGGTGAAAGCCACCCACCATTGCCCAGCCTGGCTCTCACAGGAATGTCCAATGCTCAGGATGCTCCCTAGGAACTGGGGTATTTACCCAGGTCTGTGCTCGGCCCCAGGCATCCTGGATAACCTGAATCAGCGCGCAGGGACGTGTCCTGGGATCCGCTGCTGAGCACCCGAAAAGGATGGCACTGGCGATGCAGAGTCAGTGCATTCCACCTTTGTGGGGAGGCATCCTGATTAATGAATGCACCAGGAGATCTATCCAACACCCCGCCCACTCGCACACCCCACATGCACCTGGATTTCCTTCTGGAAAACCGCTCTGCAACACGGTGACCCCAGGCTGGCAGCAGTAGAGGATGCTCGGGCAGCTCTGCTTCCCTGGCTGCTGAGGACTTGCAGGTCTGGGGGCTGGGAGGATGCTGTGGTCCCAGCGGGATGCCAAACTCGGGGAGCAGAAAGGAGCTTTGGCAGCAGCAGATGCAGCCTGCAAACCGGTGCACCCACAGCAAGCTGGGTGAGTGCCCAGGCGATGGCAGCCTGGACCAGCTGCCCCGCTCCTTCCCCACCACCCAGCTCCTCAGGAAGCTTCTCAGCCAGCCTCCCTCTTCAAAGAGCCACTTGTATAAATATTTTCCTAAACAAACAAGGCCAACTGTGAGGTATTCCCCAAAGAAACTTCCAAAGCAGGATCTCATTTGTACTGGGGAACAGGCTATGCAAATGCAGCAGCTGCTGAAGCCGCACGCTGTGACGGGGCTGCATTTCATATCTGTGCCTACCGACCGAGTAGGGGTGAGACAGAGCTGCTTACGTCAGTCAGAGCACGGGTTTGAGTGCTCAGCTCGCTGTTATTGCTGCTAATGGGAGAACAGCCCCATTCCCGCCGAGGCTGCGCAAGAGGCTCACTTGGAGACCTGCAGAAACAACGGAACGGAGAATGCAGCAGAAAGGCTAAAGTGAAAATCCGCCAGGAAAAGGCGAGGAAGCAGAGTGCTCGTTAGAAAGATGAAGCCAACGTCCAATAAAATGACATTTCGCTTTTTAACGCGTCGCATTTGGAGGGGTTTCCGTCCTTGGCAGTTGATTTGCTGCTTGTAGGTACTTTCCCTTCTGCTCAGTCCCCAAGCCCAGGCTCATTAGTGAATATTTTAATTCTCTTTTTTTTTTTTCATTACAGTGAGACTGGAATTTAAGTTTCCACATGGAGCTGTGATTTGTGGATATTCCCATTAATACACCCCATTTTGTCTGCAGTGGCTCACAGCACGGCCATTGCCATAGCTTGTCTCCGGCAACGCGACGACTGTTGGCTTATTTGTTCAAATGCTGGTGAATCCCAAAAGGTTTGTGAAATTCAGCACGTCTGGATACTCGCTTAAGGAGACAGGTTAGTCATTATTTAGCTCTCTCCCATTTAAAAGGCTTCAGCCAGCCAATCGATGAGTAAAACCAGGACAACACTGCAAGCATCAAAAATAGAGCCAAAGCCGAATTCCCAGACTACAGTAAAGCTCATTCATCCCCAAAGGATGACGGCAGGGAGAGGAATCGTGATCGGTTCTCAAATGACTTTCAGAATAAACAAAGGACTAAAGTCATTAGATAATGTATTTGCAATTAATGGTCTGTCCAGTGCCAGGCCCAATGGAAGGAGAGACAAAGGGGAGTCGGAAAAGTCCTCGCTCCTGTTGACTGAAGTCACACGTTTGAATTGACAATTTAAAGCCTGGTATTGTCGCTAACCCAGAAAGAAAAATCACTTGCAGCTCTGATGTTTCAGAGCCTCCGCGGTGGAAAGGGAAAGGAACGACAGGATGAAGAGAAAAAGGAATGACGTGATGAAGGGAGAGGAATTAGACGATGAAGGGAAGAGAAATGGCATGACTTCACGGCTGTGCCAGTCCTGGCCAAGCTTCTCCTTTTTTTCCAAAAGGTGGGAAAAGTGGAAGAAACAGGGGCATGGCCCTCCCAGACTAAAGCGTTAAATGGTTATTTGAATTTTGCCAGAATAATCAACAACAGGAGATGCTCACCTTATAAAAAGGGTCCCTCCTTGGAGGACCTGATCTCTGGGGAATCGGGAGAGGGCCAGAGCCAAGCCAGGCTGCGAATTCAGTGCAGAATGGGTAAAAGTCCTGCTGAGGCTTTGGTCCAACTAAAGCCAACCCTATTTCAGCACCATCCCGAACGTCTGGGGTTTGCTTAGATAAATGGTTCCACTTTTGGGTTGCATTAAATAAATAAATATGTTTTCAAGCTGATAAAGCGTTTTAAAAATTCATTGAAGAGAAGGAGCCTGGCGAGAGGCAGCCGGGAGCAGAGACTGCACTCTGAAAGCCTTTCCCATCCTGAGCTGCCACGGAGGATTTGCCCAGAAGAAAATGGCAAACCCTCCTCGGAAACCCCACCAGGCAGCACCGATCCCTGCCATATGGGCTGGGGAAGATTTCAAGGGACATAATTAATAAGAACTAATTAACCTCAGGAAATGCGTTCGTTGCTGGTGGCCCAGCGTGTTCACTGACCGAGTCCTGTACGAGGCGTTTCTCCCTCCGTCTCCCTCTTTCCCGTCGCCCGTGCGCCCGGCTGCAGATAAGGGAGCGGAGGCAGCTCCGGCACTTTAAGGAGACGCGGGGACACAGAGGGGATAAGCCAGACAAAGCACTTCACATGGTCCACTACACCTTTAATGTACAGAAAGTAATTAAAATGGGAGACAAATTCATCATCAGTCAGTTCAGTTCAAAGTGCAGCCAGGCTGTATCTTCCTTATGCATGGGTAGCGTGATGTGCATATCCGTCATAAAACCTGCATTAAAAATTAGTCGGAGCTGTTAGTACATCGCGGCAGACCAGATGGTTTATGCTCTGAAGTGTTTCAGGAACCTCATTTTATTATACATGAATGCCTCGTGTCGTCGGCCTGGGCTGATATTTTCATTAAACACACTCCACAAAGCATTACAGCTCTGCTGTCATTTTATTCAGCACGGATGATTTCTTGCACACTGGCTCTACGGCCGTGGCTCGTCGCGGCTGCTCCTGCGGCACGGCTGCACCGCAGCTTTACGCTCCATGAGCCCAGAATCCTCCCCGCAGAGCTGCCTGCATCGCTGTGCATGACCCGGTGGGTCTGCTGGGCTTCTGGGGGATGTTCTCCACAAGGAACCCTCCAATCCGCAAACATCCCAAGAAGCGGAGCTCTCCAGCTAAGCTTGATGTGGGGTTTTTTTGAGCTGAGCCACGCGCGCTATCAAAGCCATGGCGATACCCCCGGGTCATCCCCCGGGAGCACTGCCCAAGCTGCTTGGCCAAGGAATAGCATGTGGAAGAGGCAAGAGAATCATGGAATCATGGAATGGTTTGGGTGGGAAGGGACCTTAAAGCCCACCCAGCCCCACCCCCTGCCATGGGCAGGGACACCTTCCATAGCCCAGGGTGCTCCAAGCCTCATCCAGCCTGGCCTTGGACACTCCCAGGGATGGGGCATCCACAGCTTCTCTGGGAACCTGTCCCAGTGCTCCCCACCCTCTGCAGGAAGAGTTCCTTCCTGATGTCCCATCTCCATCTCCCTCTTCCGTTTAAACCCGTTACCCCTTGTCCTGTCACTCCCTGCCCTTGGGAAAAGCCCCCCCAGATTTCCTGTAGCTCCCCCAGGCACTGGAAGGGGCTCTGAGGTCTCCCCGGAGCTTCCCTTCTCCAGGCTGAACACCCCAACTCTCTCAGCCTTAAGAAAAGGCAAAGAGCAGCTGGTAAAATCTTAATTAATGAACGCAAAGGTGAGGCCACAGTCTGCAGTTGATGTGGAGCCCATGAGCACAACGTGGCTCTGGACCCCACTGCACCCGCCTCCATTTGTGGGTGCAACAACTTCACTGACTTCAAAGCAGTGACTCTGAACGCAGCCAGAGCGATGGACTCATCCTGCTCTGCATCACCCGTACGGAAACCTTGTGTTCCCACAAGCCAGATCCCACAGGATGATCCCCAGGAACGCGGGGACCAGGCCCAACGTGCCAGATTCAGTGCTCTGTCCTGGCTGGCCCTGACCCGGCGGGATGCTCTGCCCACAGACAACAAGGATCCTTCAAACCCAACCACACAGCACGGACAATCCCTGGCAGAGGACAGCACAACGGACGCGTGACAGATACTAAACCAGGTCTGTTGACGGTTACAGAAAGGTCTTGGATGCTGCTGTTGCTGAGCATCCGTCGCCAGGGCTGAGCACCTCCCTGGGAATACCCACCACCCTGCAACCCAGCTGGCTACAGCACCAGCATCCGTGTTCTACAAGCTCATCTCAAAGCCAGCCAGCCCGAGGCCTCGGCATGGAATGACAGCCTAGACAAAAATGGGCTTTTAAACAAAAAAAAACCCCACCAACATTGAAGCAGCCTGCTCTTTCATGTGGCCTGAAAAGACGCAAAAATATTTTCATTCAGATTTTGCTCCACACAAATCTGCTTTAAATCACGAGGGTCTAGTGATGGACCCGAAAGAGGTTTCAGCTGCCTTGTGGGTTGGAGGCCTCGCTCACTGCAATAACTTTCCTTAAATAACAACTCTGTGTGCTCCTGCAGCCATTTGGGGTAATAGCTATTAGGCTTCTTAGATTAAGTTTAAAATTGGCTCAGGTCATGTGTGTTATAATTTAAAATTTGTTATCTGAGCTCAATAGTCCATTTAAAAAAACCCCAGACCTCACTGCTGAGAACAATTCAAAACGCTCACGTTGGCTAAAATGAGCCCAGAGATTGAAGAAGAGGGAACGAAATAACATTTTATACCCAAGACACAGTGATCCCTCAGGTCAAAGCGACGGCAGCGAGTTCTGCATCGGGGCTGGGGATATCACGCCAGGGGTGACACCCACCGCAATTGTTCCACTGCTAGGATTTGATTTGGTGGTGGTGTGTCTAATTTTCCTGCTGCAGCTATAAGACAAACAACCTAAATTAGACCAGGCTCACAGTGCTGAGCAGCTTGTGCTACCTCCAGCTTCGTGAGGTCTGGAAGGCAGGAGAGCTTGAATGCAGCCCCTGCCCGCCCAGGGGCTGGTGGTCCCGTGCTCCCCACTCCTGCCCAGCCATTCCCACCCCACGGCACAGCCTCCTGTCCCCGGCGCTCTGCACCACACACCGCACGGACAGAAACAAGCTCCTTCTATATTTAGCAGTTAAATGTAAGCCAATTGTCTTCACCTAGGGTTGGAAGGACCACAGAGCCCAGCCAGCCAGGCCTCAAAATCCTGGTATACCCCACCTTGCCAACGGGATCCCAGTGTCTCCTCTCTAAGGACTGCAAGCCGCCTTCTGAAGTCAAGTCTGTTTATCCATATCTGCAGTGTCATCCCCTTCATGTTACATCCCTGGGATATCAATTAATCACAACCATAACCTCCTCTACAGGCTGTTTTTTCTTGATTAAGCAACCAAATTTCCATCTACCCTCAGAAAATTAACTCCCCATCCTCCATACCATCCTAATAACCATGCTCGGGACCAGCTCCGCATTTTACTGCCGCCTTGGGCCATCAATTTTACCCCTTCCCAAATGGAAAGACTTCTCCTGAGAATAGCATTTGCCTTCTCTTTTTGCAGGATGAGTCACACCTTGGGATCATAGAATCATAGAATCACTAGGTTGGAAAAGACCTTAGAGATCATCCAGTCCAACCGTATCTGTCCACCACTAAACCATATCTCTCAGCACCTCATCCACTTGTCTCTTAAACACATCCAGGGATGGTGACTCCACCACCTCCCTGGGCAGCCTGTTCCAGTGTGTGATAACCCTTACGGTGAAGAACTTCTTCCTTACATCCAATCTAAACCTCCCCTGGCGCAGCTTGAGTCCATTCCCCCTCGTCCGATCATCTGTCATTAGGGAGAAGAGACCAACACCCACTTCTCCACAACCTCCTTTCAGGTAGTTGTAGGCAGTGATCAGGTCTCCTCTCAGCCTCCTCTTCTCAAGGCTAAACAAGCCCAGTTCCCTCAGTTGCTCCTCATAAGACATTCTCCAGACCCTTCACCAGTTTTGTGGCCCTTCTCTGGACGTACAAGATGTACAAGAGATGTACAAGGGATGTACAAGAGAAGGGAGCTCTGGGCTCCAACGGTCGGCCAC
This sequence comes from Eurypyga helias, assembly GCF_000690775.1. NCBI lineage: Eukaryota > Metazoa > Chordata > Aves > Eurypygiformes > Eurypygidae > Eurypyga > Eurypyga helias. The sequence continues at coordinate 11,551 of NW_010234533.1, forward strand.
GGGCTGTGGGCAAGGGAAGGGACCTCCGAAAACTGCTCTTCCCTTAGCCCACCTCAAGGAAAACAGTAAATGTGGAAAGGCAAAACACAGGGCAAGGGTCACTGCAAAAGGCAAGACGAGGAAACCAGACAGGTCTGCTCCTTTGCGCATTCCCGCACAATGACGCTGGCAAGGAGACCGATCCCTCAGCGCAAACAAGCAAAAACGGTTTCCCCATCCATGGCTACGTGAAGACATTTGCTATTTGCCAAGCTTCCAGCCTCTGAGATAAACATCTGCACAGTCACGCATCTCCCAGGCTTACACATCGCACACCGTCTGCCCAGATGGAGAGATCTCCAGGGCAGACGCTTGCACCTTCCCATACCTCAGGAGAGCATCAGCCTGGTTTGGGTAATTCCCCAACATGAACAATGAACAGCAGCAGCCCCTCCTCTCTGGCACTGACCAACGCAGAGCGCGAGGAGACTTTCCTAAGAGAAGGCGTATTCCACAGCATTCATCAGCCCACCCGAACGAACCCTTCTGACAAGCCAACCGCCCCGTTGGCGTTGCAGCTGTGTGCGGCGAGGACTGAAGCAACGTCATCCCCAGGCACCACGCACAGGCGACGGGCACGTCGGATAACCACAGACACACACCTACCTGCTCACACCACCGCCGCGGCACCCACATCCAGGACCTCCTGTGCCGGACCACGGGCTCTGCTCAGCATTCTGCTCCCTGGCTCCTCTTCCACCCGTGCACGTCCTCCAGCCGCTTCCTGATGGTCACCACATCCTACAGAACCAGAAATACAACAGTTGTAAGGTTTACCATGGAGGTTATGAGTGATTTTCACCCCTTGAAGTCCAGAGACAAGTGGAGCTGAGATGCTCTCTGCAGCAGGATAACCACTTCCATGAGATGCCTGGTCTTCAAACCTGACCGAGGCACTAGAGATGCCTCCAAGGTTTCTCGTGTAGGATTTTGCTCCTTTGCACTGTGCCGGTTTAGTAGCATTGCAACAGGTACAACATTTCATCAGTGCACACCAAGGTGCGCCCGCCTCACCCCAGGGCTTGAGCGTGGGAGACCAACCTCAGGACCACAAGGTCGGCTCATGTCTCTGAAATGGGCTGGTTAGCCAAAGCAGGGGCTCCAAGCCTTGCTCCCCAGCCTGCCCCACCACCTCTTCCCTTCCCTACAACTGGCCCCTTGCCGAGACCAGCCCACGGGCTCCTGCAGCACGTGGCCCTGGTTTGTAGAAAGGTTACAGTGAGCTCGACCCAAGCGTGGGCTGAACGGTGATGGAGGCAGCCGGGGGGACGTTGCCTTTGAACCCAGCACATCGGAATGCCTGGGGAGGACTTTTCCCAAGGGCAGGGAGTGACAGGACAAGGGGAAACGGGTTTAAACGGAAAGAGGGAGATGGAGATGGGACATCAGGAAGGAATTCTTCCCGCAGAGGGTGGGAGCACTGGGACAGGTTGCCCAGAGAAGCTGTGGATGCCCCATCCCTGGGAGTGTCCAAGGCCAGGCTGGATGAGGCTTGGAGCAACCTGGGCTATGGAAGGTGTCCCTGCCCATGGCAGGGGGTGGGGCTGGGTGGGTTTTAAGGTCCCTTCCCACCCAAACCGCTCTGTGACTCTAAGTGCCGATAGGAAGCTCGCTGGGGGTCCCCTCCCCCTTACCAGATTTGATAGGTACGTAAAAATGAAGACAAACCAGACCTACATAACGAATCCGAGCCCAAAGTCTCCAGAGCGGTATGACTAATCGTTGACCACGAGTCTTTATAAGCAGACCAGACGCGTGGACACAACAGCAGCAGTTTTGTTTCCTAATTTTCCTAAAGCTTCCAACAATCTTTAAAAAGAAACCTCACGTGAGTTCGCTGCCATTTCCCCTCCTCTCCTTTTATCCTGGTTACGGTTTACGGTTATGAATCTGTCTCTGGACAAAGCAAGCTCTAATTAGCCACAAGCCCCTATTTATCATTTATCATCAGCTAAAGTATGTTGCAACAGAGAATAAATTTGATTTTTTTTTTCCAAGGAGGATCTTCAACTTCTGCCAACAGCATTAACAATCTGTAAAGTAATGAGGTGCTGTTGATGGTCCTAGACAGGTCTAGACAAAAACATAATTGCCTTCTGTGCTGTTATAGTTCATTAAGGCAGACGCGTTGTAGACCAAACCTCGACATCACAGAGCGTGGCTCAGTCCAAAATATTAACAGCATAAGAAAGAATAGACCCCTGACCTCTCCTGATGTCCCGCGGATAGAGCCGGAGCGTTTAATGGGGCAGTTTCACGTCTCTCCCTGAGCAATCGCTGCAGAAAAACAGAGCTATTATCCCACACTTCTCGACGTTTTCTCTGTGTTGCTGCAAGCCTCGGCCGTAAAAGCCCTTTACGAGAGCTGGCTGGATGGGCTGTACGTGGTTACTCAGCACGCAACTGCAGAGCACGACCCACACCCAGGTCAAACCCTGCGCAAACACCAAACCTCCACCAGCCCCAGAGGCCGCCCCGGTATCGGAGGGGTATGGTTAGTGCCAATTAACACCAATTATCGATGCCACATTCCTCCTGGAGCGAGGCTGATGGCAATCACAAAGCCGAAGGATCTGCAAGGTGCCACGGAGCCGAGTACGTGGGTTGGTATCCCTGAGTTGCTCTCTGCCCAGAGAGATTGGCTCGTTGGCTTTGGGTTTCACTGATGCTATCTCAGCGCATTTTCAACCCCTGGAACTGCCCCTTTTCCATGTGCCACCCTACCAGGCACGCTCGTATTCCCAGCCGGAGCTGAGCCAGAGCCAGATCTGCAGCTCCCAGCACTGTCAACACTCGAGCTCGCTGGGCAAAGGAGCATCGGGAAGGGCCAGTGGGCCTGCCCAAAGCTCAGGAATGGGATGTTCTGCCCAAGGGATTAAGATATATTCCATGGGAAACAGGTCACTTGGGCCTGAGGGTTTTTTCCCCCTCTTGCAATAATTTTTTTTCTCTGCGGAGTGTCAGAAACTGTGCAAAGTGAAAGCAAATGAAGACACTTCCACCTAATTAACCCAAACCATAGTTTTAATCAGAAAGAGCTTGCTGATGAAACCTGTTTACACGGCTGCCATCCCTCACAAGCCGCGTTCATTAGGCGAGAAGCGTTAATGACGATCCCCGTGTCAGAACCCTTAATCAAAGGGGGGGTGGGCAAGTGACAGGTTCCCCCAATTTCCCCCCGACCCGCAGCTCTCAGCAGCACAGAAAGGCTGCCAAGCACGGAGCAGTCACTTATGTGGGGAAGGGAAAAGCAAGAGGTGTGATAATAAAGCTGAGCAACATGTTTTCAAGCAGCAGATCCGGTGGTTTTGCCCAGGAGGAGAAGAAAGCTGCCCTCTGGAAAAGGTAAAGGCAGCAAATCCGACACAGAGCTGTGCCCGGGCTGCAGTCACCCCACAGCTCTACCCTGCGAGAACCTGGAGGCTTCCAATCCAAGAGGATTTCCAGTTGGAAAGGGATTGGAAGGGCTTCCAATCCAAGAGGATTTAAATTTGCCACCCACTCCCTGGGGTTGCCCCACGCCGTATCCCAGACCCTGTGTTCCCACCTCTGACCACTCACAGCAAAGCCCCCACCAAGGGCAAACAGCCCCGCGCCCACCCAGCCGCACGCTGCTCCCAGCGATGCTCTGCAGCACCCACCTCCCCTCACTCCCCCCGCTACCACTCCAGACCTTACAGCAACCTCCAAAACCGCCCCAAAGCAAACACCTCTGGGGGCTGGGGAGGGAACGTGCGGCGGGAGCCCACCCTGCGCCGCAGGGCTCGGGGCTGAAGCTCCGATGGGCTCCGTCTGCAGGGACAAAAGCTTCCCTCTAATAAGCATAATAAATTACTTTCATACTCTACATAGGCTGGAGTCCCACACAAATTCATCCAAGCACTCCATCGTTATCGCCGCTCTAATTAGGCTTCCACCACCGAGAGCTGGGTGGAGCCGGCGCAGGGCCTTTCGTTATCCCTTAATGATGCTCTCCCTTCGGTACCAGCTAGAGAGGAGCCTGTGCGCACAGGCATAAAGGGCGTCTCATTTTGTTAAACGCATCCCTTGATCTTCCCTTTTTCAAAACAACAAAAAAACAGCCTGGGATCAGCCTCGCAGGCGGGAATCGCCCTCATCACCGGCGTCTCCTCAAGGAGAGGTTTCATCTCTCCTGGAGCTGTATCCCTCCCAGGCTCTCCTGCAGCTCCTCTGCAAAGCAGCCTCTTAAGACGGCCAAGGGAAGCGTGACAGACCTCGCCAGTGCCAACGCCAAGGAAAAACACCCCCCTTTCCCGGTGACAAGATGTACACGCTTCGGTTCCCACGGGCTGCGCGTGCCGGATGCCGGCCAGTTCTTCCCACTCTCGGATTGCCCAGTTTGGATGAATCTAAGACACTAACGTCGCCTACTTGTACCTCATGAGCGGGTTTTTCCCCCTCAAAACTTGCCATCCAAGCTCCAAAAGTAACTCAGCACAAAAATAAAGGGTTATAATTTTATAATTGCATCGCTGGGCAGGGGCAAGGAAACCGTGAATTACACAACCCCACCGAGCACGGCCAGCACCGGGCGGAAGGTGCATCTGCAACGAGACGTGGATGCAAACGGAAGAAGCGACGGAGCAACGGCCGTGCCCTCAGCCTAAGCCACGGGGGTGCCAGCCCTCCCTTGCAAAACCCCACGCAGAAACACAACACAGCAGCACTGCAAAGAGGGGGGAAAAAGGCATAAATCATGCATGTGCAAAGCCTTTCGGTAATTAACGTCCCGTGATCTGTCTGGGAAAGTGGCACCTCAGCCTCGCATGATGTTCTGCTAATTAAAGGCTTATTTTTGTTACGGGAAGCCCTTTGTGTGAGATGTTTCACACAATCCTGCCTGAATTTTATGACCTGTGGGCTCTGCGAAGTGAGTAAACTGATGATCCTGGGTTGTGCAACGCTCATTAAGCCCTAATGCCGAGTGCATTTCCACCCCTGCGTTTGGAAAGCTACTCATCATTTTCCTAATCATCCTAACAAAGCGTCTGCTCACCCCAAATTCTTCACTGAAATGAGTCTGGCAGAGCCGCCACGGCACAGCCCTGCTGCGACTTCCAATCCCAGGCAAGGAAATGCTGGAAACGTGCTTTGCTTCTTGAATGTTCCACAGGTGAGCAGTTGTGCCGATGAGGAACTTCAGCCCGTAACAGGTCTGCAGGAACTAAAATCATAGGAACAGCGTATCTAACCCAGGTTAAAAGACCTTGCACCCCTGAGAAGGACTTGGGGGGTGCTGGGGGGCAAAAAACTGGCCATAAGCCAGCTGTGGGTGCTGGCAGCCCAGAAATCCACCCGTGCCCTGGGCTGGAGCCAGAGCACTGTGGCCAGGGGGGCGAGGGAGGGGATTCTGCCCCTCTGGGGAGACCCCCCCTGCAGTTCTGCTCCAGCTCTGGGCCCCCAACAGCAGAAGGACACGGCGCTGTTGGAGCGAGTCCAGAGGAGGCCCTGGAGATGCTCCGAGGGCTGGCGCCCCTCTGCCATGGGGACAGGCTGGGAGAGTTGGGGGGTTCAGCCTGGAGAAGGGAAGTTCCAGGGAGACCTCAGAGGCCCTTCCAGTGCCTGGGGGGCTACAAGAAAGCTGGGGGGGGCTTTTCCCAAGGGCAGGGAGTGACAGGACAAGAGGTGACAGGTTTAAAAAGGAAGAGGGAGATGGAGATGGGACATCAGGAAGGAATTCTTCCCGCAGAGGGTGGGAGCACTGGGACAGGTTCCCAGAGAAGCTGTGGATGCCCCATCCCTGGGAGTGTCCAAGGCCAGGCTGGATGAGGCTTGGAGCAGCCTGGGCTATGGAAGGTGTCCCTGCCCATGGCAGGGGGTGACACTGGGGGGGCTTTAAGGTCCCTTCCCACCCAAACCATTCCATAGTTCTGCGACTCATAACCCCTTGGGTTATGCCCTGCCCGGATCTCACACCCCGGGAGCATCCTCAAGCCTTGCTGGGAAAAGGCGGCTGGAGCACGGTTGGCATTTGAATGGGCCGAGCTGTTGGTAAGAGGATCTAATACATCAAGATTTTGCTGTTTCTAATAGTTCTGCTGGCAAAAGAAAATTCAACCCGGAAATATGAGCGAGAGACAGAGCCCAGGCTGTTCAAGAGCAGGCAAACCCGGCTGCATGAAGGAAGAATAGTCAAGGCACTGAGAACAACTCGCTGCCCATGGTATTTTGGGGCTGAAAATGGGTGAAAAGCACCACATACACCCCACTGTGAGGTGATGCCAGTGATGAGGGTCCCAGGAGCGAGCAGGCTGCTGCTCCCCCCGCCACAACCATCCCCAGCGCCCGACACGCGGCTCCGCAGCCATCGCTCCGTTTTCCAAGAGCAATTTGTGCCTATGTGGGATTTTATTAAAGCATGCCAAACAATTTATTCCTGCCAGCTAAAATGATAATTTCTCTCCGCTCCTGTTTTTACTAAATTGCTACCTTTATTTTTGCAATGTGTATATAATTACCAAATGTTGCTAGATTCTACCCAAAATTTCTCTCCTTGGAATAGCAGGGATGTCTACTCACTGCTGTCAATTTATTTATTTTTTTAAATGTTATGATTGATAAAATTAAACTGTGAAGTGAGGCATGAAATCTGTCTCATAGACACCATTTTTTTTCCCCCTTTTTTTTCTTTTGGCAATAGGAGAAAACAATGCCACTCACAGAAAATTTCACAAAAATGATTCACTGGGGAACGCAGGGAAACTTGTGGGGTTGGTTTTTTCTTTTGCTTGACAAACGTAGTAAGACATCCACAGCAACTCCAAGCTGCATTGTTATATTCAATTACTTATGAGGCCCCGAGTTTCTCCACTTTAATTGCTCGAAGCAGGGAAGCTTTAGTCACAGTGTAATGTACCCAGGCATGTATGGGGCTTAATGAATCATACTAACTCTGCACTCCAAGCAATTAGGTAAATCTAGCTGTTAGTTAGTGAGGCATAAAATAAATTTAATCTCTCTTCTAAAAAATCAATTATAGTGCTGTAATGTATAATTCAATTTGGGTCATGCTACATAAATTTTCTGTTTTTAGTATGTTTTTCAACCGGTTGTTATTAGATTTTGCAAGCTGCATGTGTGTGAGTTCGGGGAAGGGGGAGGATGCTCTTTAAAGGACCCACAAGTGGCCTGGCTGCTGCTAGAAGGGCAATGCCGAGGTGGTATGTCACAGCACTGCCAGTTGTACGGCGAGGCTGGGGGCATCTCACACCCCCCAGACCCCGAGGTGGCCCTGCGCTCGGCACGAGCAGCCCCCCAGAAGCAGCTTTGCTGTATGAATCATGGAATGGTTTTGGTTGGAAAAGACCTTAAAGCCCCCCCAGTCCAACCCCCTGCCATGGGCAGGGTCACCTTCCACTAGACCAGGTTGCTCCGAGCCTCATCCAGCCTGGCCTTGGACACTCCCAGGGATGGGGCATCCACAGCTTCTCTGGGCAACCTGTCCCCCACACCCGGGAAACAGCCAGTCCCAGCACCGCGGGAGCGGGGAGCAAAGGATGCAGGAGCTGCGCATCCAACTGAAACCATGTCAGCCAGGGTAAATGAGATGGTGTGTCTAACTGCCAAATCCAACATGAAGACCACCCAAGGCACCCAGTCCCCAAAATGACACAGGGTGCGCTATCCATGGGTGCCAGAGTCCCCACGGGATGCTGGACAGTGAGAGCTGCAAGACAATATTGGACCGGACCCTTCCTAACGAGATGCTGTGCACGGACATCACAGCATCCAGACAAAACCCTTGCAGGACCATGGCGTTTGGGATTCAAGAGAGCGGGTGTGGGGCGGCGTGACCACCCCCAGGCCATGGAGGGAGATGCTCCAGCCGCAGCGAGCCCCGGGAGCGGCAGGCGCAGCACCACAGCCTTGGCACGGGAAGAGCACAAGTCACAGGCTGATGCTGCCCCACGGGAATCGTTGGGTGCCAAAGGCACCCACGCTCATTACGGCGTGGGAGCAGCGGGGCCTCCAAGTAAAACACACAGCGAAAGGCTGCGAGTGCCCTGGGGCACATCCCGAGCACGTCACCATCCTGGGAAAAGGACAAGGTGGCACGGTGCCACAGTCGCCTCCACCCAGCAGCCCGGATTCGCGCTGCCGGGACACCCACCACGCGCGGTGGGCTGTCCCTCCCATGGATCTCACCGACGGATGCGAGCGCACATTATTTTCACGTGAAAGCAAAGCAAAAAGGCTCTGCTGCCTTTTTGGCAAGACAGAACCTCCTGGAAGAGCATTTAAAACATGTTTTTCCAGAGGGAGCAAGGTGCAATATCTAGAGAACCTGGATTATTCCGGGTAAAATCCCGGTGTCTCACCTGGGCCGGCACTCGAGACCACATCCAGCCCACCTACCCTGGGACAGCAGGAGTGGGAGTGGGCACACCACGACGTACACCTGGCAGTGCCGTGCTGGAAGCGATGACAGACCACGCACACACATCCTGGGGTGCTGCCGGCTTCCGCACGCAGCATTCCTGGCCATCTCAGCATATGGAATTCAAGAAGGTTGAGAGCACGTTAACGACTCTGGCATAAAAGATTAGCTGGGAATGCAATGAAGCCAGATTCACTCCTAACTGGAGAAATTGGAAGCACAACCTCTGCACCCTGTTGCTCCGTGTAATTGGAATCCAGCCCGCGGCTGCTGAGCAGCGGGCGTTGTGGGGAATCCCTTCCGAGGGACGCACCGTTGTGCCCTTCCAGCAGCCAGCGGAGCCCCGAGCAATAACCGTGTATGAATCGCCCCGTTTTATAGCTTTCTAAAGACAGCTTTTCCATCTGGGGGGCACTTGGGTAAAACAAGTCACACCCCAACGGCGGGCGCAGCGGGAGGAGCCGGTGCCACGTCTCCGTGGTAGGCACGGCTGGGCTTGGCACCCCAGGAAAAGCCAAAGGAGCGGGCGGAGAGCCGAGCCCGGCACAGCACCGCACACCGAGCCTGCGCACACAACCAGAGAGCTGCTTAATCTTCTAATTAAGCTTCGCTTCTCAGTGGGTGATCAGGGCTTCACAGTTTATTAAAGCCTTTCCTCTTTTGATAATCTTTTCCTCTGCTTGCATTTCTTTTGGAGGAGAACTGTATCTGAAGCTCTCTCCAGCTGCCCAGGCTCTGACAAAACAAATTATGCCCGTCGCTTTCATACTGCCGGGTAATTCTTATTTTTTTTTCCTCCCACTCCCACATCTTCTGTTTGAATTAAAAAAATTAACAGCTATTAATGTTTGTTCGCATCGCATGCATCTCCCAAGCCCTGTCCTCTCTAATGACTTTGCACGCAGCTTCTAGGGCTCTCGCTCGCTTTTATTTAATAACCTTTATCGATGGGTACAATCCTCAAAACCTTCATTTGCAATCTGCAGCCACTTCAGGGCTCGCTAACAAATACCCAAAATAGCGGGTAGGAATAATTAAAGGAAAGCCATGCCGCACACGGGCCTCGGCGTTACATACCGTCTGGCTTGATCCATGAGATAAGTGTTATTTAAAATCCACCAGCCAAGTGCAGATTTTATTATAAGCACGGCCTCCCAACTGCAAGAAAAAATCCCCCGCTGTCAAAATAAGCTCTTGTTAGGCCATTTCAACTTGTTGCCTAGCATTTTTCCCTCCTTGCCAGCTTAATGGAATTTATTCCGAGGTTTTTTTGAGCTCTCCACACGTGGTGGGAGAGGAATCCCCCCACCCCGTGAGTAGCGTTAACTCGCAGGCTGCCCTCGGGAAGCGATGCTCGCTCCAGCATCCCTCGGGATGAGGTCAGACTTGGATATGGCGCACCCAAACAAGGTGTGGGTTTGGGTTTTCACACAAGTCAAGCAATCTCAGGGCTGGTGACCCGGTGGAGAAGTGGGAATAACCCCCGTCGCAACGCAGCCTCACCCGAAATGGCACCAGGGGAAGGGTCTGAGTTTCCGCTCATCCCACCGAGGGATGCTTGGTACCCAAGCACCCGCTCACGCTCCCCGGCATCAGATCTGGAGGCAGCACCCTGATTCGGGTACCGCAGAGATTTCAGATTCAAAGCTAAAATGCTCGGCCTTGAGCTACACCCAGGAGCGCGGTCTCCTGGACGAGGCGGGCATTTGCACGCGTCAGAAGTTGTGCTCACGTGGCTTCATCCCCGTCACCACCGCCTAATCCTAACCCCAGGTGAAGCCACGCTCCCGGATTCAAAGCGCCCAGTGCCACGTCAAGTCCCCCCAGCCAGGGGCTTCCCTGCAGACCGGGAGACTCTTGCTTTCCCACGGGGATCGACATGGAGCATCTGCTCCATCCTGGGGCTGGAAATGCAGAGGGGATGCTGTCCCAGGGATGCTGATTGCTCCTACCCAGCCCTGTGCGTTGGGGCTGGGGGATGCATATGCTCCGGTCTATCCCCTATGGGCAGCGAGGGCATAAGTCAGTGCTGCCGAGTGCTCCCAGGCCAGGGCCATCCTGGGGGTCCACGAGCAGCCCTGGGGGGCTGCCCAGGCGATGCTGCTGACAGAGGGCGTTCTGCCGTGCTAAGTGCAGCGATCGCATGACGTACAGTGGGCTCTCCAGAACAGCAGCAGCCCCCCGCTCCTGCCACGCTGAAACTACCCAAAATTGGGTTTTAAAGGAACCCGTTCACTTCACCACCGCTCACAAAGTGGTGGGGCTTTTAACCAGGTCAACAACAAACAATAAATTAGGAGTCAATTAGTGCAAAACAATTGTTAAGCTCTCAGAGTTCCTAAACTCAGACAGACCTTTCCCATCCTTTGATGTGACTGAGTTTTAATAAGCCCTGGATACGTTCCAGGACCACGGGGTATACGTGAGAAATGTTACGTATAAATCCATAACTGACACGTGTACAAATGCCTGCGGGAACAGTCGCATACACACACACACGTATTGTGCCGCAACATGAATAGCACGTCCCGAACTGATATGCTGCTAAACAGCATTTCTTGTCCCGAGATCCTATTTTCACACTCGCAGCAAATACGACCTTTGTCTACGGCTGCCAGCTGCTTATAATTTTGACAGATGCAAGCACATTTCTGGGAAGCCGTATCCATTCGGTGGCTAAAGATCAACAGGCTCCGCTCAGGCTTTAGGAAGATTGATTGGCTCAGGAGAATCCCATTTGCAGCCCCAACTGAGAATAGGTTTACCACCGAGAGGCGTTAATGACTTTGATATCAAGGATCTAAATATGTCAACCTGCGACTCGTGTTGGTATTAAGGCACGCTATATTTATACAAAACAGCCATTAGCAGAATGCTAATTAATGTGATTCAGTTTCCAAGTAAATCTCAGCCCTTCCAAGTGGTGTAATGCAAGACTTTATTTTAATCCCCCTGGAACCGTGGGGCTGCCGCTGCGCCCGGTCATTCCTCGGGATTAGCCAGATTTATTTTTGCTGACGTTTCACATGGCACCCCCAGGTCGGGAGCACCCGCTGCCAGTTATTGCACGGAGAGAGGCGGCGAGGCTGGGTGCTGCTGGGTGCTTCCCAACAGCTCTCAGAAGACAACTTAATTAAGTGTGGCAGCGGGCAGAGGGAGGGGATTCTCCCTCTCTGCCCCGCTCTGGGGAGACCCCCCTGCAGTTCTGCCTCCAGCTCTGGGCCCCAACAGCAGAAGGACACAGACCTGTTGAATTGAGTCC
>NW_010234533.1:23593-42781 GCF_000690775.1 Eurypyga helias
CCTGGGGGGGCTTTAATGTCCCTTCCCACCCAAACTGCTCTATGATTCTATGATCAATTCGGGTGGTCACCACCCCACCGCCTGCCCTAGCAAATGGGCTCCCTTACACAAATCCCTGCCTAAGTGGGATGAGCTGGGAATGATGGCACTGTTACACATCTTGCAGGGGGTAATTAATTCTCTGGGATTTTCTCCTGCACACGCTGGGGCTGGCACCCGGATAGATGGAACCCCAGAAACGGTGATATGGGCTGGCTGCCCCATGCAGCCTCTACTCCCGCATGCTGCCCTTTGTGGGGTGGGAAAGCTGCTTAATGGCCTGGAGAACTCCTTGGAGCTTCCTCAGGGTGGTCTGAGCCAGCTCTGGCTGCCCCACAAACCCCTGGGAGGATGGAATAAGCTCTTGATGGGACACATAACCCCAGGTTTGCATCTGCTACCAGAGCCAAAGCAGGTACCCAGGCTGGAAACAGCATCTCTGGCTAAGGGGAGCTGCACCCCAGCTGCTGATCCATGTAAAACTTGGTTAAAAAGAGCTGGAGTTCAGTTTTATCCCAACTGCCCGGGCTCCAAGAGCATCTGGATCAAGGTGGACCAATCCCTGCAACACTCAAGGACCAAGAGAGCACAGTGATAGTTGCAGACACTCATCCCACCACCTCCTACAGCCCCCAGCCACGAGCCTCCTCAGTCCTGGATTGGGGCAAAGCCACTTGCACATACGGATTACACCCAGGTTTGCTTCCCAAAGCGTGCAAGAGGAAAGAATCTTGCAATCACAGCCTGAAGGGTACTGTGGAAGAGCCAAACGCACGACCCTAGTTGTCACCAGCTTCCCCTCGGCTGGCCCCTTGAACAAGAAGGAATAAAAAGCACATGCGGAGTGCTGCCGAACGCATCACACATTGGGAAACTGATGCCACGATAAAGATTGTTGGACCAGACACGCAAAAATAAGAAAGAAAATGCAAACTGAGTAAACAGAGCTGGTAAAACGTGTTGTTGCTGCCCAAGCACCCGCTCCCCAAACACACCAGGTCACCCCCATCCCACTGACTGAGGAGGGGGAAGCCACGCCAGGCTGGGCTCATCAATGTGCAAGAGTCATTAGGGAAGGAATTGAGGGAAATATTGGGGGTTTTATTACAGCTGACACTTCTCAAACTCGGTATTTTAGAAATCAGCTCCATTCATCACCCTCTCATCCGATGGCAGGACAAGTGCCAGCGTTCCTGGCTGTCCCCAAGGACACCCACCCCACTCAAACATCCACGGGTGCCCCTTGCATGTGTGGGATCCTGCATGTGGCTGCTCCTTCCCAGCCAGGGCTGCCCTTGGACCCCTGCCAAGGCCAGGGACCCTTCCCCACGGGCTGTGGGAGCTCCATGACATGGGTGCACAGCACTGTCTGGGGAGCAGCCATCCCGGGCAACGTGAACACCAGGACCAAAATCTGGCCCAATCCACCACTGATTGCACTCCAACAGCCCCACAGAAGAGGCAAGGTACAAGGAACCCCTAAAATCTAGGGGTGAAACCACTCCCAGAGCAATTTTCCAGGCTCTTTAAGGCACAGCCGGAGCCAGAGCGCTGCAGCCAGGTTCCCCCGATGCCCCCCGCAGCATGAGCTGCTGCCGCTCCCGAGCCCACCGCATGTTTTCCACAAGGACGGAACGGGCTTCCCCGCAGCGTGGGCGATTCTGGCTGCAAACCCCACACCCTCCTCGCCACGACCCGTCTCTGCTATTGTACCTGCCCCCTCACCCCCCGGCACAGGCACCGTGAGCGCCTGCATGAGCTCCCCAGCACCCACTTTGCGCTTCGAGCACAAACGCCCATTTCTTCCCTTCTGGTAACGATCAGCAAAATTAAAACCCGATTTTTCTACTGAGCCAGAGGAGCCCAGAAAGTGCTGAGGAACTTTAACAAGAAAAAGGATTGGGGCAGCTCCAGCATTCCCCCTCATAGCCAAAAAATCACGTTTTTGGGGTTTGGTTTTTTTTTTTTTAAAAAAAGGTGTCTAAGGCCATATGCGAGGTGCGGTGCCGCACAGCCCCCCATCCCATCCCATGGCATTAGGCTACAGCAACGTTGCGGGACAGCTGGGGATAACCCAGGACTGCACTGGGAGAGGGATTTAATACCGTACCCCCGTCTGTGGGGTGGTGAAGGGGTCTGACAGCTCAGCCCAGGGAGATTTCTCCTCAGATGACATGCTGAAGGGAAGGTCGTTCTGCTGCTGGGGACGGGGCCAAACCCCCGGCTGACACCCAGCTCCGGCACGCGAGTGCCTGTAAGTGCACATTTTGGCTCATTACGCCGCATTTTCACCCAAGGCAATGCCATGCCGTACACCCCAGATGGAAAACTTGGAGCCTTTGCAGGCTGGGGTGGGAGCAAAGGGGCCAGGGCAATGCCAGCTTGGGTGGTGACATGTGTCATCACGCCACTGTGCAGCATGGGTTGTGCCCAGGGCCCTTCTGACCACAGCAGTAAGGTTTGAGGAGCCCAGTTACCTCCCCTCTTGCCCCCCCACCAAGAGACCAAAAATCCAACCAAAAGCCTCTGGCTCAGCCATTTGGGATAAGCAGAGAATCCCACAGGAGTATTTAATGGTGCAGGATCCCCATGGGAAACCCCTGGGCAGCATGCCAGGAGGGATGCAGGTTGCTCGCCCACGGGCGGTGATGGATGCCACAGGTTGCCTTTACCATAAGGGTAAAGGTGCTGGCAGAGCATCATCAAACAGCATCCCACCTCTCTGGGAAAGGGGCCCCTTTATTCTCCTTTCCCAGGGCGTTTCTCCAGCAATTTCCTATTTTGCAGCTCCCCTAGTTCTTGGGGTCCCCCCCGCTGGTCCCCACCACAGCCCAGGGCTAAGACCAGGCTTAAGGCATCACCCAAACCAAAGAACCCCTGCTTATCACATCCAGCCCCAGCAGCACATCCCGGCCTCCGATGCATTCCAGCTGGAAGGCTTCGCCATAAATCTTGTAGGGATCTGCTGGAGCTCACCGTGACCCCAATGTGTGTCTGCTTCCTCCTACCAGCGACACGACTACCGCCGCACACAACAGCCGCCGCACGCCGAGAAGCCGCGGGAGGGGGGAAACATCTGGCTCTGCTCAACGCTCCGGCCCGGAGACAGACATCGATATATTTAACATCCAATTCCCGCTCCAGCTGCGCTTTAACGCTCCCGTGCTCGCTGCCTTCCCAGCCACACAGCCATCCAGAAAATGAAAAAATAAGGGGTTTTATTGCACCCCCGAAAGCCGTAGCCTGGGTACGGGGTGCAACACAGGGCGACTGGGGCAAAGAGGGGCTGAAGAACCAGATTAGGGGCGTAATCCTGCTCTCCCGGAGGATTTGTGCTGGTTGTTAAAGCAGTTTCCCATGGCCCAGGGCAGGTTGTCCCCAGCCCCGGGATGGTAAGGATGTCGATGGGCTCACTGCACCGCACCTAAGGATGCTGCAGGGGAGAGGCACCCCATGGTCAGCTCTGAGGGTTCACCTGGTTCTGCCCTTCCCAGGCTTCTCTGCAGGGCCTTACACCCAGGGAAAAATCCTGACAGCGAGCTGACATCTGGGATATATCTCTGGGATACATCTCTGGAATAAAAGAAAAAAATAAGGGAGATGGGGCAATGCAGAGGGAACGGGCTGGCAGATCATGGGCATGGGTCGCTCACCCACAAAGATCTTTTTGAAGGGAAACAGCCCTAAAATGCAGCAAATTAACTCAGCCTCCAGTGCCAGCACCCTGCTCCCTTCCCAGCTTTGCTGTGATCCCAGCAAACCCATGGCCCGGTTCGCCAAGAGACACGGATCCTCTCTGCACCCATCACCTGCAGTTTAGCGGGACGGCACGGCGAGGAACAGTAAATCAGCCAGGAATTAAAGCACTCATCAAAATCCGCACAATCTGACCCCCAATAAAAGCTCAAGGGCAGTTGTGGGACTGTCTCCACCGTAAGGGGGGCAACACCTTTTTTTGGGAGGGGGGGCAGTTCCGCAAAGCCCGTAAAGATGATCATTAAGGTCCCTTCCAACCCAAAACATTCTATGATTCTATGAAGTTACACATGTGTGGAAACGGGATCAAAGGCAGAAGTAGCTTTTAAAGGCAGGGGTCTTCATTTCCATCTGGGAATGATACAGCAGACCCCGCTCTCATGCAACGTGGCTAAAGCCACCGGAGACCAGCGAGGTCCCAGCGACGCACATGGGGCACCGACCCCTTGCCATGGGGCGCACCCACCTCCTGCCCCAAACTTCACCCCCAGCACTGGCACTGAACCCACGAGCCACAGGAAATCACACAAGAACATTTATCCCATCCACCTGCACGTATCCCGAGCCTCCCAGCTCCGAGATATCCCGGCAGGCTGTGCCTCTCACCCCGCCATCGGGGCTGCCGGCAGCGGTAGCACCTTCCCGCATCCCAAACCCCGTGCTGGAAGAGGATCGGGTGGATTTTTTTTTCAACACACTTGTTTTCCTAATTGTCTCTCTGCTCTGTTTTCGAATCGGAGATGTCTTAACACAAATAATTATAGCCGAGTAACTGATTAATCATTCAAATGAAATTAAAACTGAGTAAGTGATTTAATATATTTAGATAATGCACATGTGCAACAGGGAAAAAAAAGTGATGCTTATCTACAATTGTCACTCAAAACGGATGAGCTTCAATTATTTGCGTGGGGAGAAAACAGAGGTATAAAGTTCAGACTCCAAATTATTGTGTAAACTGTTGACACGCTCTGAACACTGTTATTTAAATGCCATTAAATAGATATTTAAATGAGAAGGAATAATTGCATCAATAATTCATTTGCAGCTTAAAAAGGAACTTTCCTGCCACATTTGCTGGAGGAAGAGGACAGTTTGGTTTTAATCTCTAACTTTGGGATGAAGAGTCTCTAAAACACTCTTTGGTCAGTGAGGTCCCAGGGCTGATGCCCGATTACCCCCACACCTGCGCCCCAATCCCCCTGCACAGCCTACAAATGCTAAAATCACCTGGTTATCAGTTGGCTGCTTGGAGTGGCACCTTGGATCACTCAAATTATTCCTCCCTACATGGCCACTGCTGACCAGACGGAGCCACATCCCACTGGGAACCCGGGGCCAGTGAGGGACAGCTTCCCTCCCACCACTCATTTCGGGGCACAAGGAAGGGTGTCATCCCCCCAGGCAAACCCCAGCTGCAGGCAGAGGGGCACTGGCAGTGCCACGGAGCAGCACCTGCCTTGCCAGGATTACCTGGAAGGTGATTAGAGAATGATCCATGATAATATTCCGGCCAATTCCACTCCTCCTCCTCCTCTCCACTCACCCATCACTGCTGCCCGCAGGGACAGCAAGGTATTCATCCCATAAATACCCGCACCAGGAGCGTACCGGAAGCACCGTCGGCAGGATCCGGGGATGGCAACCATGGTGCAATCCCCATTTACAAATTAAAATTAATTTGGATCTTCTTAAAGGCCCAGACACCAAAAAAAGGGCCGTTGGTGTTTGTGGTGTACCGTTACGGCGCGAGGAGGTCCAACACACTGAGCTTGGTTCTTTAACAGCTCGTGGGGGTACGTGGCAAGAGGTAACCCAGCGCCAGGAGAATGGAACAGCTCTGACGGTGAAAAACGTAGATAGCAAGCGCAGGGCTTTGGGTGCCCCATGTCCCACTCGCAGGGGATTGGGAACGGCCCTTGGCGATGGAGAACGGCAAACTGACGGCAGATCTGCTGAGGGGTGGGGACCTTCCCAGCCTGGTTCATAGTGGGAAGAGCCGGAGGATGCCGTGGGCATCTCTCTCATGGAAAGAAGGGTGAGGGTGCAGCCAAGGCTGCCACGGCCCCCATCTGCACCTCTCTCAGCCCAGACACGACACGCGTCCGAGTCAAACGGGGAGGATGAGGTCTTGCCCGGTGCCGGTGTATGCTGGCACAGCCCAGCGAGATGCAAGGCTTGCTGCTGGAGGGAGGATGGACAGCCCCAAAAAGCCAGAACTGCAGGCAGCAGGCTAAGTGCCCTGCCTGTGCAGGCAGCAAACCAGACTGCCCCCTCAGCGAAAGAGTCACGGCATGTATTCGCTGTCGAGGGGAAGGGGAGGCAGCTCCCATTATTATGAAATAATTGGGAAAGCGTTGCCTGCTGTTGCCAATCACACATCTCTGTTGAGCAATAGTTCCTCAGGTACTAAGACCTACAGGTCTCGACACACTGGGCCATTTCTGCAGCCTCAGATGCCCCATGGAAAGACAAGAAAATGGAATTTTTACCTTTTTTTTAACCTCCCAGAGCACACTGCAGCTGCTCTGACTGCAAAAACATTCCCCAAAGTTTATCAGGGCTTGAGAGCCCCAGGGAAAACTCAGGATGCAAGTCTCTCTGTCCCACGCCTGCGGTCCCCACGCTCAGGTCACCCTCATCCACACATCCTCATCCGAACCGTAGGAACACGCTCAGGACCTCCAGCTCCACGACAGGCCGGGGTTTCGGAGGCGGAGGGACACAATGGGGACGGCTCAGCACCCAGGGTAAGAACTCCAAGATTCCCAGCCCCCGGCTCCTCTTCGCTCCCCAGCACAAGGTGGATATATATTACTTAGCACTGCCACGTTAAAAATATGATTGTCAGCCTCTGTAATTTTCCAGTGACAGCTCGAAAAGAAACAGCTGAGCCACAGAGCTCCAGCTCCACATGCCATCTATTTCTACTGTCAGCTCCAGAGAGATCTTAATTATAATGGCTTTTGGTGCTCATTCCTTCCTAATGCTGTAACAGGGAGATGATTGCAGCCGTAAATGAGCGATCAGTCTAATCCCTGCTGGGTAGTAAAACTGGTTGTCAGGCTGGGGAGGGACGGCACGCAAGAAACTGCTCCCCAGTTACAGTTCACGTTGCGCACTCTAGATAAAATTGAATTTGGCTTACTCAGAGCTGCAAGTTACAGGGCACAAGGTGGTAATTGCCCCAGGAATGGAGCGATAGCAAGAGGTTTAATTGGCTGCAGAGCCTAGAAACAGCAAGGATGAGTCTTGCGCCGGCTCTAAATACGGACAATGAGCCTGGCCCTGGGTCTCTGGCTCTCCAAGCCCCGGCTCAGCGCTGCTGCTCCCTTCTCACCCTTCCTCAGGGCTCAGCAGCCACCGCTCCCACTCAGCTTCTTTGCTTTGCCCAAGCGGAGACAAATTACGGAGGTTTCCAATGCGCATCCAAGTCCGGGAGGGAAGGAGGCAGCGGCGGTGAAGCCCAGGAGCAAAACCCGTGGGACCATGTCCCGTCGCTCCGGCAGGTGAAGGACCCTACCCCTCGCCCAGGAAAACCCCACTAAACGCCATTCCCAAATAGATTAGCTGTCTTCAGCAGTAAAACCCACTTGACAAAGACACATTAAACGGGCTGTATTCCTCACTGGCCTAGACTGAAGGTCTAACTGGAATTTCCTGTGCAAACCCAGCAGCCCAGGTGAGAATTTATTTATGACAATGAAACACATAAACCTCTCTCCAAACCCATCCACCTACCCCCTCCTGGCATGCTGCTTTGGAAACGCCTCGCCAAGGCACAGAACCGGGGCTGCCGCTCCTTCGGCCGTGCCAGATCCTGCTCCATTCGCTTGGCAAACTACAAGCCATTTACTCCCTACAGAACTTATACTAAGTGCACGTTCATATGGTAATTAGACCCTATGATGAAGCCATTTCCATCCTCAGCCTTCCAAGGAAAGACAGGCTCATTTTCCTTCGGATGTCTTCTTTGGAGCTGAGGAGATGCATCATCCTCACAGAGACGAGATAGAGACATGGACAAACATGGAGCCATCCCAGGGAAACCCCCCAAGCTCAAACGAGCAGTTTAATTACCGCTCTGCATGGTGGAATTACTCTTTCCACCATGCAAAAAGTATCTGAATTACCAGAAGGACACATTATCATCACCCTACGAGTTAGGACAGGCCAACACTGGACAGACCAATTCCTGGTATGTGGAACATCCTACATCCCTGGAAAAAAGCACCCTTGGTGCTGGGTGGGAGAGGAGCTGGGTCTGAGCAGGCTGCCCGAGGTGATCCCTGCAACCACAGCTCACCAATGCCAGCGAGGGAGCACCCAGCACCCGCTGACCTCCCAGGACATCGCTCCCAGCCCCACCATGGGGCATCCAGCACCCTGAGTTTTTGCTCAGCCCAGCCCACCATTTTGGCTTGTTTTCCTCATTTTAATTAGCAGGGAGTAGAGCCCATGAAAGTAGCACAAATACTTTACGAGAGGGATTGGCTTGGAGGAGTGGCGAGCAACATACATTTATATACAAAACACTCTCCAATCAGCCCAGCCTCTTTTGTCTAAATAAACCCCAAACTCATAGGTCTCCCAGTCCGTTGGTCAGCTTCCAAACCCCTGGGTCTGCTGGGGGACCAGTGTTTGCAGACAGTTTTATCCAGACCTACCAGCCCATCCAGCAGATCCCAGCATTCAAGATTTCAAGAGGAAAAGCAGGCACAGGGAAGGCAAGGGCAGGGAGCGGGGCTTCGCTCCTCCTCGCCCCGGGATTTGGAAGGGGAAGAGCACCCGTTGTGCACGACTCCCCAGGTAACACTCATCCCCCTGCCTGATCCAGCGCCAGGTTTGGTGCCTTCACGGGCAGGCTGCTACCTAAGCAATAAAACGATTTGCAAAAAGCTTCAAAAGCTTATAAAAGACGTGATTGATGCGCTCATCTGCCAGGCCCTTCCTGCCTCTGAAAGTCTGGCTCGTAATCACAGCATCTCACACAGAAAAAAATTAAAGCAAATCTGTAAACACTCCAGTTGATATTTTCACAGCTCTGGCACCCGCAGCTCCCTGCAAATTAACTCATTAGCAAACGAGCACCCTCCTACCCTCATCATCCCACATCCTCTCCTGCCCTTCCAGCCAGAAGCAAAGGGGCTCAGGACATGGCTACCATTCCCCTTTGCTCCCACCCGGCATCGCCTGGGCGCCCCTACAAGGGATGGGGAGACGGCGCTGGCCTGGTTTGCTCTTTGCCAATGCTAGCCGCAGCCGACCAAAGCAATTTTACAGCTGGAAAGCAAAGCTGGGAAGACCTCTCCCGGGTCACAAGCAGCAGCCACACTGCTGCTATTTATGCTTCGAGGCTGTCACAGATTTGTATCTTCGTCCTTATATCTTGTTCTTTTAAAAAGGCAGAGAAAGGAAAAGCGCTCGTCCCCTTCCAAAGTGACAAAGTCAGAAGATTGCTGACTCAAGCACCGAAAGTCCCCGAACGGCCGCTGCTCGTGCAGATTTAGACTCAGCCCCAGCCAAGCAAAAAGAATAATTATTGCTCCGCACCGCTGTGCTATTTAAAGTGTGATGAAGTACGAAGGCACTGAATTATGCACCCAGGAGTTCTGCTCCCGCACAGCGAGGCAGCGGCCGCCAAGGATAAATAAGGTGGATGAAAGAGCTCCCGCGCCCGACCCCGGTCTCCCTGGGGACTTTGATTTGTACAGAAAATACAGTTTAGGTGGGACAGCAGTTTCCAAGGTGTCCTGCTCCCGGCTGCTAGAGGATGCTCAGGGATGCAGCAGGCAAGGCCGGCTCTGCCCGCGAGAGCGGGATGGACCGCGGAGTAAACGCTCTTGTGCCTAGACTGCTGAGGGCATTTAACACCAAATACAGCCCCATCCCAGTGAGCGCTCCCATCCCTGCAGGAGAGATGGCCCCGAAGGGAGGGGGCATGGCTGCACCCCCATCCCTCGGCACAGGGGTGGGATAACAGAGAAAAAGGGGGAAAAGAAAACTGCAGCTGGAGAGAGGAGTGAGAATATGGGAGAGGAATGACCCTGCGGACACATGGACTGACCCCAACCCCCATTCACCATCCCCCTGCACCATGCAGGGGAGGAAGGAGACAAACTGAGCCTGGGAAGAAGGGAGAGGTAGGGGGAAGGGGTTTTTAAGATTTGCTTTTAGTTCTCATTATTCTACCCTCATTAATTAATATTCCCCAAGTCGAGTCTGGAGGAGCCCCAGGGATACTCTGCAGGGGTACAGTCGTCACCGGCCGTGCCAACCTGCCCGGAGCTGCTCCTTCTCCAAAACCTCCTCATCTGCCCCCCACCAGATCCAGCACCAGGCACGGGGCAGGCGATGGGCAGCACAAGGGAAAGCAAATACAACATTTTGCAACAGGATGGGATTTGTCCCAAGCTGATCCACTGCCACATTCCCAAGAGCCCCTTGGGGACGTGCCTTGCAATGGCTTGGGGCTTTGCTGCACAAAAAGAGCATTCAAATCCTTTCTTTTGCCTTCTTTATGGGCCCTACAGTACTTTACGGATCATCATTGGTTCCCTCATCTTCTCATAACTTATAAAAACGGCCTGTCACTAGACTTGGCTTCACCTCACGTTCAGTAAATCAAGGTATTTAATTAAATACAGCAATTTGCTGGCTCTCAGCCCAATTCATAGGAAACTCACGCTTCATTTGTGCGGGATTTTCATATACTTCACTTGGAAAAAGTACAGAGACGACTTTAGCAGAACACAACACATTTTTTTGGCAACTCACAAACCCACTTTTGCCCCGTTGCAAGCACATTACAGCCTCTCCATTACCTGCCCGAGGGCCATCCGATACGTCCCGGGGAAGGCCGCGGAGCAGGGCTCCGGCAGGTCCACACCACACGAGCTTTCAGAGCCACCAGCCCCCTCCCACGCACGTCCATGGCGGCAGGAAAAGTCCCACAGCGCCGCGCTGTCCTCCTTCGCTCAGCAACGCTCAGCCCCGCTCCAAGCACCACACAGCCGCTCACTCACCTCCCCGCTGCCCCGGTGGGACGGGGGAGAGAACGGGAGGAAAAAGATAAGAGAACTCATGGTTTGAGATAAGAACAGCTTAATAATTGAAAATAAATTAATGATACTAATAATACTATTAT
The DNA here is from genome assembly GCF_000690775.1 of Eurypyga helias. NCBI lineage: Eukaryota > Metazoa > Chordata > Aves > Eurypygiformes > Eurypygidae > Eurypyga > Eurypyga helias. Next base: position 34,536 of record NW_010234533.1, read on the forward strand.
TACTAATAATAATCATCATAATATGTAATGAAAATGCTACTACTAATAATAATATGCAATAAAAAAGGAAAAAGGGAGGGAAAAAATAATGCAACTGCCCATTGTATTATTCCTGTATTATAAATGGCCACATTTCAGTCGTGGGAAAAAGCATCCGTGGGAGATTGCACATTATTGCGTCGTGAATGAGGGGTTTACGCTGCTTAAAAAAAAAAGCGCCGTTAAAGATATTAGAATAAAGAAAGTGATTTTAATATGAATTTGTAAAAAACACGACAGAATTTGACGGCAAGGTTCACTCGATCACTTATTCGACACGGAAAAGCATACAAAAGGGAAATTAAATTAGAGCTGGGTTTGAACGATTTATACATGGACGGGGGAAAATGATTTACAGGAGGTCAGAGAAATGGGGTCAGAATGGGGCTGGTGTGATTTATATAGGGATTAAGGAAGCAGAGGAAAGAGACCCTCTCGCTGAGTTGCGAGGTTCAGAGTGGACCCCCTCTGCTTCCTAAAGTCCCTCTCAGAGAGGATCCAAGGGCAGCTGAACCCACTCCAGAGTCTCAACATGATCCAGGGTGGTCAGAGGATGATCAGCTATTCCTCCTCTCATTCTCCACCATGGCCAAGCGACCAAACTGGGGAAGTGATTGTCCCCCCGTCCCCCTGTGCTGGGCACTGGTAAGGCTGCACCTCAAATCCTGGGGTCAGTTTTGGGCTCCTCACTGCAAAACGGACACTGGAGGGTTGGAGAGTGTCCAGAGAAGGGCATGGAGCTGGGGAAGGGGCTGGAGCACAAGTCCTGTGAGGAGGAAAGTCATTGGAAGGGCTGTAAGGCACTGGAAGGGGCTGCCCAGTGAGTTGGGGGGAGTCACCATCCCAGGAGGGATTCAAGAGCCATGGGGACGAGATGCTCAGGGACGTGGGTGAGTGGTGGCTGGGCCATGCTAGGTTAAAGGCTGGACTGGATGGGCTTAAAGGTCTTTTCCAACCCAAATAATTCCATGATTCCTAGTACACTCAGTGCCATTCCCCACCTTGGCTACACAAGAGTCCTTGGCACAGTCAAGGGATGCTTAACCACCAGACTCACTGCACAAATGCCAAGGCTTGACGGGGATTCCCAAGACAGCAGAGCTGTCCAGGAGCAGAGGGAAAACACACCACCACAGGCTCTGACCTCGGGACAGGAGCTACTTTACCAACGAAGTCATTAACAACCATTGCTACCTAGAGCCCACCCAGAACCTGCCCCGAACCTCGCCCGCCAGCAGAAACCCTGGTGCTTCCGGGTTTGCAGATGCTGACCCAGATGGTTTCGCTGGCCATGCAGGCAACCGCAGAGATGCCACAAAACAACCTCAAAATGAAGAAAGCAAAAGGAAATGTCCTCAAAACGAAAAGAGCAAAATGAAACTTGGAACTTGCTTTAAAATCCAGCGTGGATCGTTAGGGAAAAATAAAAAAAAAAAACACAACCCAACTTTTCTTTAATAAAACCAGATTTTTCAGTATCTGCGAGTCCTTCTCGCAGGGAAAACCGGTCGCACACACTTTGCCGAGGCTGACGGGCTGCACCGTGCCACGCCGCAGCCTCGGCATCCCCTGGCCAACCGCGCTCTGCCCTTCGGAGCCCGGCCAATCGCGCTCTGCCCTTCGGAGCCGCATCGGTCCCTTCAGCGAGTACAAGATTTCTCGCTCCAACAGCGTTTCAAAGCAGAGGTCTGAGCAGTAACACAACACATGCAACCACTTAGAAGTCAATTAATACCGGCGGAAGGCCCCTCGTTGAAGGCAGCAGAAGGAACGACGTTACATTTCCGGAATCATGGCTGAAATTTGCCATTGTGTGTCATCGGGAATCATTTAAAATCGTTTTGATCTAAGTGCTTTCTGTCGGGGCTCTAATGAATTAACAGATGACAGATTGCCGTAATGAGAGTCTCTGCTTTAAAGACAGGGCTACATTGTTTTTGCTGTACTACTCGTATAATTTGGGATGTTTAAAAATAATTATGGCAGAAGATTAATACCGTACAAGTTTTCAGACATTTCTCACACGCGGCGCGGAGCCGAGCCCGTCTTTCGCTCAGATTTTAGGGATGTGGGTGGGAACGGAGGCAACACCCTTATACCCCCCAAAAACACATGGTTACACCCTAAATGTGGAAATTTGGGGTTGTAACTAGAAAAAAGAAACCCACATAAGTCCTGCCCTGTCTTCCCAAAGAGGAGGCTTTTTCACCCCAAAACCCAGCGGGTCCTTTGGGATAAACCCCTGTGTCCCTGGCTTGGGGACGTAGGGAGGAGCGTGGGCAGAGCACCTGGCCCAGGGCGCTGGCTGGCCACTGAGCCCGTTGGCCACCGAGTCCACCAGCTGCTGGGGTGAAAAATGAGGTAAAACCCAAGAAGCGGAGCAGGCTCGTCCCCCGGTGTGTGCCGCGCTCCCCGTACTCATTAGCTCGGTTGCCGGCTCACATTTTTTCTGCTGTGCAAAGGGACCACAAAGGCATATTATATTCAATGTTAAGTAAACAAACTTTTGAAAACTGCCTTTTATTGATTCCATACGGCCATCTGGTTTGAAGGAAAAGGCTCCCTCCCTCTTCCCCCCGCCCCCTGTGAAAATATTCGAAGGTTAGGGACTGGCAGCGGCTCAGCATGGCTGAAAACCACCTAGTTTCCTCTGCGGTTAACAACACAGGAAAACGTCTAACTTTCAGATAAATGTTGGAGGCTTATTTGGTTTACCCATCTGGTAGCCAGCCTGTTCTGCGAAAATTAAAGATATACATATGCAAATATTCACAGTCTGCTTCCAAGATCTAAAGAATTTTTATGATGTAACCACAAAAAGAGGTTATTTAATGTTGACAATATGTAGCAGAGCAAAGCACTATAATGCTGCATATGGTAATGTAACTTATGAAAATGAAGCCGCAGTGCCCTTACGGAGTAATGAAAAGCAGATTTCACCTTGAAGACTATTTGAGCTGTTGAGCTTGTAAGGACTTGGGGGGGGGAAAAAAAAAAACAAACCACCACCAACCCAAAAAACATTGGTGTGAAAACACAACTTGCCACACAGCCACGCGAATCCCGAGCGCACACGGCAGCATCACCCAAGCGGGGGTGCCTGCCCTGAGCCAGGGACGTGCCACCGTCCCACCTGGGTTGCCTGCAGTGCACCCACAGAGCCCCCCCTGCAATGCCAACAGAGCCCTGCCTTCCCACGCTGCACCCCACGTCACGGGCAGCCACGGGGACACACGTCCCTCTGCCACCCCCAGCATTCCCGGGGGCACAAGAGCAGCTGTGCTGTTCTGGGTCAAGGGATGTGGGAAGGATTGCACCCACAGGCCTTGAGGGAGGTTGGGCACCCACAGCAAGTACCGCTCCATCACCGAGAGGCGGAGGCAGAACACCCACGGCAAGCATCTATCCATCGCTGTGGGGCACCCACAGTGGGCACCTATCCACCACCATGGGGTAAAGGCAAGGACACCCATGCCCAGCTCCGCTCCATCACCATGGGGCACAGCCAGTGGGACCTGCGCATCCACCCTCCCCATCATCGCATGGGGCCTGCTGCGCCCTCCCAGAGATCAGGTACAGCTCAGCTGGGAGACCCCAACCCAAGGGGCACAGCCTTGCCCCACGCTGGCACACATCCCTCCCTCTCAGCTGGGAGGGTGCTGGCGTCGGAGGGCAATGCCGCACCCCCCAACCACCCCACCTTCAGCCAGGAAAGCGGTTGGGATACGTGGGGTGATCTCCCCCTGCCACCCATCACCCTCCAACTGCCTCAGCTGCACAAAGCACATTATCCACCCCCAACCCCCATGCATCAGCCACATCAACCGAGCCATGGACAACTCTCCCAGCCAGCCCCACATCCCCGATGCCGCAGTGAAGACTTATTACTGCTGCTAAAATTAATTATGTCCTCCTTCTGTAACGAGCACCTTTGTATATTATGCAAGCGCTTTGCCTGTCACCAACAGCCTCAGAGAAAGAGAAAGACGTTTGAATTAACAAAATATTACTGTGATCTTCTCCCTGACAGTATGGAAGCAATAATATTTAGTGAGTAACCGAGTTGCCTTTAATAATTTAGTACACTGCAAAAACCTTGATCATCCAGCTGACTCTGAGAACAAAATAGTCAAGCTTTGTGCATCCTAAGCTGAGATAAAAATGCAAGCAGAAGAAAGAAGTTCAAAATTGTATTTTAAAAACCTAATTAAAAATGCAGCCCACAAGCAAGAAAGAGGCCAAGGAATCAGTTCTGTAAAGTCAGAGAAGCCACAGGTTTCCCTATCTCCCAGTCTCGTCTGCCAGAGCAAAGGGATGTTGGCGAGCTGCCCCCCCACCAGCTCTCTGGCTGCACAGAGGAAGGTGAAGCTGGACACAGCTGGATCAGGGACCCCCAGACTGGCTGGGCCCTGGGAGTGTTTCTAAAACACCCCCCAAGGTCATTCAGGGACCCCCAGACTGGCTGTGCCCTGGGAGCATTTCCAAGACACCCCCTGGGGTCATTCAGGGACACCCCAGGGGACGCTGGGGTTGCAGTGAGCTTGGCACCAGGCAGGTACCGGGTGTGAACCTGCCTCCCCCCAAGATGGTTTTGATCAAAGTCCTGTAATCCTTGGGCACTGGGTGAGAGCTGAGAGACCCCACAGCCAAGAGGCTGCTCTCCTGCAGAGGCCTCTGGGAAGTGCTTCCAGCTCCGCGGAGCAGGAGGGGCTGGGGGAGGCAAGTACCCTTCCCTTCCCAGCCCCCAGACCAGGTGATGGCCAAAAAGTGCCCACAACAGCCCTCAAGGCATGTCACTAGTTGTCAACTGCTCATCCTGCTCCTCTGTCCCTGTCCAGCTTCTCAAGGATGGGAGAAGCACAAGGAGGAACCAGCGGAGCTGGATATCCGACAGATCTCCACGGCACAGCAGGATGCTGAGCTTCAAACCCGGACCTCAAGCAGCTTGCTACCACCCATCCCATACCCCGGGATCCCGCAGCTCTGGGCGCAGAAGGGACAAAAGCCTCTCCAGCACTGCAAAACCCACGGCTGGAGCCAGCCCGGCCGGAATCAGCCCAGAAGAGCAGGAGTGGAGGGATGCAGGCGCAGCGGGAGCACTCACCACCCTCCAGCTCTGCCTTTTTCCAGCTCACGAGCAGAGATGGCAGAGCAGACCAGGGCAGGAAGGACCCGAGGAGGACACTGCACCCAGCTTGGCACCATTCCCAAGTCAGGAACGAGCCCGTGGATGCCAGCACCGCCTCAACCAACACCAGACAGACTTAACTTTTGTTGTTGCTGTTGTCATTAAGAGCCTGGGCTTCTCCCGGGAGCCCCCAGTCATCGAGGCAAATAATTTGACACGATGCATTTTTGAGCATCGCTGTTGGAAGCTACGGATATTCCCAGCTCAGGGCCGGTGAAGCGCAGGGGCTTGGCAAACTCCATCATGGAGCAGAGCGGGAGCTGTCAGGGAGCCTTGCGGAGAGAAGTTTGGAAGAAACAAGAAAGCAAAGAAACCTCAGCTTCTCTGACAGGGCCAGATCTATTAAAAGAGCACTTAGGCCCCTTAACATAAAAATGCATCAAAGAGGAAAACCAGATGAGAACAGATTCATTTGCCTTGGAGGGATCCTGGCTCTCTGATGCTCCAGTGAAGGTTCGGTGTGGATGGAAATGCCTTCCGGCAGCGGAGCTGTTTTGTCTGAGGCGTGTATTTGCAGAGGGCATTTTAACGAGCTGCCTCTCCGAGGGGCTCCAGGGGCTCCCTTCCCACTCATTGGCATGCAGAGCAAGGAGCCCCCCGACTCCGCAATAATGAAAACTAGATTCCTTTTTTTAGATAAGCACGCTGTATCAATGACAAAAAGATGAACCAAAGCTACATCAATGCTCAGAGCATCAAAGAGCTCGAGATCAGGCTTCAGACCTGCTAACAACACCCTTTGACACCCCGCTAGGATGTCTTGAGGACTCATCTGCAAGCAAATACCTGGGTGGCTGTCACCCTCGTGAGCTCACGGTGCATGGAGGGACACCACAGCCTCCCCTATGGACATCAGACGAGACAACCAAGACAGCAAAAGCCCCAGGAACACGTTCTGCCTCTGTGGGAGGTGATGCTTCAAGCTCACACGCAAATGCCCTTTGGCTCTGAAGAGCTCCGGACCAGGGTAACTCAGATGGGTGGGTGTGCAGAGGTGCTGCAGGACCCTGCCAGGTCTTCTCCAAGCTCTGGGACAGGCTGGATGACAACCAGTGCTTCATTGCTGGCCCTGCTCCCCCTCCCAGCACACAGAGACACAAAATGCCTTGAATTAAAACCAGTGCAGTAAGACCATCCACTGCCTCCACAACCAGCCCAGCTGATCCCATTCCAGGCTTACCACAACCCACAGGGAAACCTCCAAATCCCTGGATGACTTGTGCAGGTTTTCCCCAAGAACAAGACCTCTCCAAGGCAGGTGTGTGAAACATGCACGAGCCCCTCGCCCAGCCTTTCGAACCCACCTCTGTCGATCCCCCACCATAAAAGCAAGAGGCTGACGGGGCATCGACGTGCTGCAACATCTGGGAGCCATCCCGGCCCTGGTGCTGAGCAGCGAGTCAACAGAAGGTGTGATGAGAGCCAGATGTTCGGCTCTGCCCGTACATCCTAAGTGGAGGGGATTACAATAAGGGGACAAATAAAGAGGAAGGCCTGCGAGAATATGCAGAGCCCCTGGGGGCCTTTAAAACTGATTTTAAAAACCCATTTCCCTTGATTCGGAGGAAATTTTATAGAGTAGCACCGGCAAAGCGCTGGCTGTTTGTTGCAAGGCCAGGCGACGCTGAGCCTGGGTTGCAGGCAGGAATAAACCCCCTGATTTCCTGAGGCAAGGAACACTGGCCGGTACCCCGCCTCTTGGCGTGTTAACCATGGATGGGCAGCATCCGGCACCAACCGTGGTGGCAAAGAGGCAGTGCCATGGGCACGGGCTGCAGGATGCCTTGGGGTTTGCCCACTTGGAAAGCTGAAGGGAGATGAGCAAGCGGCAGGGATAGAGGTGGGTCTCCTCCCTGCTCTGCCCTGGTCAAAAACCACTTGGGGAGGTGGTCCTCCACCCCAGAGAATGAGTATCCCGAGAGCAGCCACGGGACTCAGTCCTGGAGCACTTTCCAAAGCCAAGTGGGACAGGGATGCTTGCAGCCCTGCCACTGTGCAGTGCTCCAGCCCTCATGCCGGAGGTGGCAGCTCTCACGCCACTGCCGTCTCTGCAAAGCCCTGGCCAGGCTTCAACGCAGCGCTTTGTGCCCTCACAGTGTCAGCAGGACCCAGCACCACTGCTTGCAAGAGGGAATAAAACTAAGCCTGGCTTTACCTGGGATGAAAACTATAGGAGAGCTGGAACACCCAGAGCAAGCCCATCCATCAGGACCACCAGCAGCCACTGCCTCCACCACATCAGGATCTGGATGTGCAGAGCCCCTTGTCTGCTGACGACGCAATTAGATGCGATTAGAGGGCCTGACTGCACCCTACAGCCACGCAGGACCGGGGTACCCAGCACAGGCACCCAGGCACCGCCCGGCCACAGGCACTCAGAGATTCAGCTCGGCTGCTGGGCAGAGCTTTACCATCCCTTCCAATGGAAAGGCCGCATGCAGACATGTGGGAGCTCACCCACAGCACTGCATCTGGGCAAGCCTTTGCCCTGGGAGATGGGGCAGGACACCCCACGTTGCCCCTCTGCATGGGCCAACGCCTGTAAGGAGGTGACGGGGACTTTGTTTACAGCTCGGATCCACTCCTTCCCATGCCTCATCCAAGAGGCTTCAGGTGCAATACAACATTCCCCAGGACGAGGCTTTCCTGCTGCTACGTGAACCCCGAGGCTCACTCAGACCATTTATCAGAAGCCAACATGGCAGCAGGAGGATGCTCTGCTACGAGAGGAGACATTTGTGCAGGGACAGCCTCCTCTTCCCAGGGCTCCCTTCCCACCCACCTGAGCAACCTGGGTTAGTCTTTGCACTGAGCAGCCAAACTGAAGAACCACATCCCAGTCATCTCCGTGCTCCCCCCAGTCCAAGCCCAGCTGCCCACTAAAAGCCCAGCAGCCCCTTAGGGGTTAGCGTGGGGGTCAGAAGCAGCTCCCCTCTGGAGAGGGTGGACCAGAGGTGGGGTGACCGGTTCCCAGGGGGGCTGGGTCTCCCCGGAGCTGCCCAGACATCCCACCACCCCG
>NW_010234534.1:0-1998 GCF_000690775.1 Eurypyga helias
GCCCCGCGCCGCGCCGTGCTCCTGCCGTGCCCACGGGGAAGGGAAGGAGGGAGGTGCGGGGGAGACCGGGGGAAGGGCGGCGGTGGGGGTCTCGGGCTGTTGCCCCAGCACTGAGGACTTCGGGTGCGGGGGAAGCGACCACGCCGGGAGGATGCGGCTGCGGCTGTTTTGCGCCTAAAGACGGAGTGACAATAGCGACGAAATTGAGTGGTTTGCGCTGAAAATGGAAGGGAGAAAAGGCGCATCTCTAACTGCCAAACGCACCTCAGGAACAAAATTGCCAGCTATTATTGGTTTAACTAATTGCTGAATAATTTGGAAATGGTGTAAAAGTCAGTAGTAGTCCCAGTGGTTAAGGTTGATGAAAGGTGTGTGTAGTGTTCTCCCGAGTAACAGCTGATCTTTAAAACATACACAAAACATGCATCTTGTCCGTTTAAAAACGTCTCCTTTTCGGAGGGATTAGGTTTTAATTGTCCTTCCATCCACTGTCTCCCTGTGCAGGGCAGATGTTCAGATTCAAAGAACTTGTAAACCGAACCAGCAGCATCTGTCCTGGACGGGAGCACAGCCTGAGAAAGTCCTGCTGATCCCTGACTTCCTAAATCAACAGCCTTTAACTGTATTTTTAAAAATTCGTTTTCAAAATAATTGCCCTCCGATTTTTTGGTCTTTAGTTTTTTGTTTAGAGCCTGCAAGTGAAGCCTAAGAGATCTTCCTTGATGAACCTTTGGCGGCTTCGCTTAAACTATTTATCTACTTAAGGATTTACTAAACCAATAATTGATTAATTTATACCATAATAAGTGCCATTGATCTTGGAAATCAGGCCAGGTTGCCCGTTGATGTAAAATTTCCCAAACTAGGAAATTATTGCAAAGCCTTCTGGTTTGTGCCTTTTTAAAGGGAAACCGTTTAAAAGTGTGATAGTTTCTCTTTTTATGTTTAATGGAACTTCTCATTTCCTTCTCAGAAATACACAGTATTGTCCTCTGAGGGGATCTGTTGCTGATACTTTGTGTAGAATACCTTGTGTAAATAAATCTACACCCAGAAGGGGTGGGAAAAGGGAGACCTGTAAACCTAGACAGAGCTGAGACCGGAATTATTTTGTAAATTGCAGCAAATATTCATCTGCTGCACGAATTGGACTGACTTTTTTTTTTTTCCCCTTAAACGAGACTCCGTTTGCATGGGGATGATGGGTTTTAGATGTGGATAGAGCCTGACAAGTGGAAAATAGCTTAGAAGGATGCTGAAACTTCAAAAAGATTTCCTTTTCTTTCTTTTTCTTTCTTTTTTTTTTTTTTTTAAAGTGTGTTCCTGTGATCATAATTTCTTCTTTCACTTGTTGGAATGGAGTTTGATGGGTTTTTTAGGTCAGTAAATCAATGGCTGAAAGCTTGCTGAACACAGAAGCACCTGTAAAGAATTCTGAATACTCCCTTTGTGAATTAGACCCAAACCTCCCACAGCCTGCTATATTTTATTCATTTGTATCTAGTCTGTCTTTAATATGAAGACACTAAAATATCCTCGAAAGTGACAGATGTACCGCACAGACTTGGGACACCACGAGCTGATAAAATACCCATAATCTGTGCAAACAGCGAAGATATTGTGGTGTATTTCCTTCCTTTACGAGCAGGAGGATAGCCAGTGTTTCAGTAGAAGGTGATTAAACAGCGTGGGTAGACACAGACCCCCGGCGGGTGGGGGTCGGGAGGCGCTGGCCCCGCTCCCCGGGCACCGGCGGGCCCTGGACCGTTGGGAGCTGGACCCTCCGAACGGGCTTTGCCAAAGTTCTTTTTCCCGACAAACATGGGAAAGGCCTGGAAAGTTTCGAAGAGCGAATTACTCTGTCTCTCCTCGTTTTCTCCTGGGACTGAAAGCTCAGGACAAGCTCTCTTGTGACTACAGTTGCAGAGCGAGCAAACAGGAGTCGCAGCTGAAAAACGGATGTCTTGCAGCGATTTCCTATGAAAAATCAGAGCTCCC
>NW_010234535.1:0-207 GCF_000690775.1 Eurypyga helias
AGCGGTACAAACGGCACCGTCGGGAAGGGAGGGAGCACCAGCCCCGCGGAGGACACCTTCGGAGCATTGCACCAGCTCTGCTGCACGGATTTCTCCCGGGGTACGGTCTCCAACAGCCAGGCTGCTGCCGGCTGGTTTTTGCCGGATCCAGGACCCGGATCCAAAACCCAAACCAGTTAGTGCAGCGGGTTTGCCAGGACCAAGCAC
>NW_010234535.1:360-5906 GCF_000690775.1 Eurypyga helias
GCAGCTACTTCACCGTTTCCTCTGAACACCACAATTACGCCAGCGTGGAAAGCCCAGAACAATTGGTGCTTTCCCCATCCTCTCCGCAGGCTTATGGAGCAGATGAACTCTGGGAAGTGCCGTTGCTTTCCGTCCTGCGCGGCGACGGCTGCACCTCAGGGCAAGGTGCCGGCGCCTGGAGCGTGACCTCAACAAGCGGGTGTTCACCGTGACCCTCGTGCTGAGGCGACCACCTGGTTTTTCCTCTCCCAAGGCCTCGAAGCGTAGGAACAACCTGGAGGTGTCCGGGCGGCAGAGGAGGATGTGGGCCCCGACTGCTGGCAAAGGAGGCGGAGGAGAGCGGGGACAGGCGCAGGAGCATCTCCCGGCAGAGGCCGGGCGCCGGCTGTGACAGCAGGGAGCAAAACTCAACACGGGTCCAGGTCCGACTCGCAGGAAGCTTTACAGAAAAGCTCCGTGGTGCCGTTATTTCCAGACCCAACGCAGAAACTCCAAGCTGCAGGGCAGCCAGGCCCTACCGCTCACCACAGGTGAGGTAAGAAAGCAAAGCCGACCAAAGCCGACGCCGCGGCAGCCAAGCAAAGCTGCAGCTTCACCCAACGCTGCCAGGAGCCAACCTCCTCCCTGACGAGCGGCCTGGGCAGCTCCCACCCCGCCAAGACCCTTAAAACACACCCCAGAGCAAGGGCGGGCAGGTTCAGGAGCAGTTCAGGGCGACATCCACCTGCCCCATGGTGCCACGGAACCCACGATCACCTCCAGCAGCTCCTCCAGCATCCGGGTGCTCCGGGGACCCGGAGCCTCCGCACCTGCAACGCCCTGCTCCCACCACAGCCCACAGAGCTCTGCAGCTCGTCCATCCCTGCCCCACACCCTGCCCTGCCGCGTGAAGAGATGCTTTGGGGTGGGTAGCAATGAACTCCAGACCTACCAGGTTCTTCCCGCATGGATGCACACGGATGAAGCCAGCTCAGAGCCTACCTAGAGCAGCCGAAGCATGAAGAAGGGCAGAATTTGGTTCCTGCTTATCCCGCTACAATTCAAACCCATTCTGCACACTGGCCTGCAAGTTTATGAAGAGCAAACCTGGCTTAGCTTCAGGCACGTGCATTTCTTCTAACAACCTCCTCCTTTTCCCTAATGGCACAAGTCATCCAGAGCTACCTGCTAAAAGATGGAGAAGCTGAAAGAGAAAGCCACTCTGGTTTTTTTTTTCTAAAAAACCCCACATTATTCACCATAACTGCTCGTAACACCTCATGCCCGGTTAACAGAGACGGCGACGAGATTTCCTGACGTCTGTCACTGACGTGCTGTGGCCTTTGTTCCCATTATTATGAATTTGCCAATAGTCCCTATTAATTCATACGTGACAGCCAGCCGGGAGAAGGTCATATATTTTCCCCTCATGCAGAAGATCAGTTCTTCCCAAACTTAGAGTCTCTGCATGACTCCCTCTGAGTCATTTCCATCCTCAGGGATTTCTTTTCTCTTTAAGCTGACATTTGCCTTAAACCTGCTTGCTCTCCCAAACAGTACTCAGAACAAAATCAGGTGGGCTTTGTTGTTATTGTATCTTAATCTAAGAAATGCTAGTAACTTCCTTCTCTCTGCAAAAACACGGCTCATTTTATACCGGAGCCTTTTTAACATCTCTCCACCGCGTTCAAAAAAGCACTGCAGGAAAATCGGTGTTTGGTTAATTGCCTGAGAAGGAAAGAAAATCATTATGGTTCTCAACATTTACATTCATTTCAGAAATTAAATACTTTTGGGCTGGTTGCTTCCCTGAGCATGACTCACTACAGCCCAAAGACGTGCCCTCAGTTCCGTGTTCACAAAGTGGGTACATTTTCATGGGTGACACTCCCTTTGCAGCTGTTTTACCCTGCCGGCACCCAAGATTGCCACTGGATTTGAGCACTTCCTGGTCCTGTGTTAAACAACATGCCTGGCTTGGGTCACGGGTGGGCTGCTCTTCCTCATCTCTTTCCTCAAGGAAGACACGCAGGCAGCGGAAAGCTCTGTTTTGGTAGGGTTTTGCTCTGTTTTCAAACGTCTACTGTTTGGCACTTGTGTTGTGGGAGGTGCTGGAAGGAGCACACTGAGGAATCACAGACTGGTTTGGGTGGGAAGGGACCTTAAAGCCCACCCAGTCCCACCCCCTGCCATGGGCAGGGACACCTTCCACCAGACCAGGTTGCTCCAAGCCTCATCCAGCCTGGCCTTGGACACTCCCAGGGATGGGGCGTCCACAGCTTCTCTGGGCAACCTGTCCCAGTGCTCCCCACCCTCTGTGGGAAGAATTCCTTCCTGATGTCCCATCTCCATCTCCCTCTTTCAGTTTAAACCCGTTACCCCTTGTCCTGTCACTCCCTGCCCTTGTAAAACACTCCCCCCCAGCTTTCTTGTAGCCCCCCAGGCACTGGGTGATGATAAACAAGAATGAGAACAAAGGCAAACGGGAAAAGCAAACATCAGCTTGGGCTGTACTCGCCAAAGGCCCAGCCACAGCAGAGAACCCAGCAGCCGGGTTACGACTGGCAAGCGTTAGCAAGAGCCCGCAAAGGCTTTAACGCTGAGAGGTGAGACATCCCATTACACACTGCGTTACTGAGGTACGATACGCTGCAGGCAAGGAGGAGTTTGGAGGCTGCTGGATTCCACACCCAGCTCCTTCCCACAGTGACAACGTTTTGTTCCCAAACTCAGGAGTTTTGACACAAAATTTTGTGCCCATAAGCTCTGCCCCAAAGGGACCATGTGTCATTACACTGAAGAGCTCTCCACAATCCCACCACTGACAGCGAAATCGGGGAGACTCCTTCCAGGTGGCAGTATGACTATGGATCAGTGTCCGGGGACAGACCCTGCCCCAGCGCACGAAGGACACAAGAGGAGGTGGCAGCAACGCAGCTGCGTTACCTGAGACAGGAGCAGAAGTGCCCCCCTGCACAGTGACAAGGGACAGGGCAGCCCCTCTCCTCTCCAACCTGCTCCTGGAACACCTCTGCTGCCATTGCTGCTAATCTGGCTAAAAATAAGCAAGTAAACAGATTCTTGGAGTGTTTCCACTGTCTTTTAAACAGGAAAACATCTCCTGTTTGAGTCCACCTGCCTCACTTCCACGTTAGACATCACATTTCTCTGGAAAACATACTTAACCTTTATTTATTTTTCTTGCAAAAACCACCTTAGAAACACGTTGCACCTTCAAGAAGCCACATTTAGTTGCAGCAGTGCAACAGGACATGCCTGGAGTGGATTCCATTTGGACCTATGGGATGAGGGGGAGGAGGCCAAGATCCCTCCCATGTCTGCCTGATGAACTGAAACGCTCCTGGTCGGTTGGGCAGGTCACCCTGACCCCCCGCGGAGGTGCTCAAGCAGGTTTTGCAGTCAACGACGGGAAGGTCCCAACTTAGGTTGGAATCTGCTGGTTGCCAGGTTTTCTCCGTTTTCTCTTCTTCCTGACCTTGGCTACACCAGTGTCCATCCCACTGGAATACTCAGACCACAAGATCTCCGCGAGGCGGTGTTTGCCATGGGTCTTCTTGAGAAGGTCAGACCTGGGCAGAGGGAAGAGAAGAGGAATTAGATCTCCTTCCCTCGGCAACGCTGCTAGGTGGGTTACCGATTTCACCGCTGCGGAGAGTGACATTTGCGCATTAGCAGGAGAACAGCTTCCTTTTCTTGAGGCTTGATTTGAAATTCTGTCTCATGCAAAATTAGATATTGTTGTGACAGGTTTTCACAAAGGTGGCAAAATATCATGCCGTTTTTAAAAGCAAGCCTTTGTTCTGTACAAATGCTCTTGCAGGGGTGGCGGGGAGAAGGAGGGAAGGTTGTGTGCTGAAGGCTGACGAATTAGGTGACACAGCAGTTTGAAAATTATAATAATAAAAAAAAACCCTAACAGCCTTAAGACATTGGAAATGTTTTATAAACAGAGCTTAAATCCAGAGCTTGAAAACATAAAAAACCCAACCAAACAAGTGAAAAAACCCCAAACCTGTCAGGAGTCTAAGCCCAACGGACCCTCTTCTTGCAGCATCCTGCAGACATCGCGTGCACCTTAATGCCTCCCCCTCCAGAGACCAGCTTCTGCAAAGGTAGCTGCATTCTGCCCGGCCACTAAACTCCAACGCAGAGCTCCCTGTAGCCCTGAACAGGAGCTATAAATATAAAGACCCACTCAGCACTTCTCCAACACAAGTTCTGCCGCCATCCTGCTCTATGACCTTGGGCAAATCTCATCCTCACTGATGCCGTCACCCTCTCGTACCGGTTTAAACTGCAACCTCTTCAGGGCAGGACCTAGTTCCCTACCTCGTCCCCAGGGGCAATGGGGTATCCACAGCTCTTAGTGCCTGCACATCCCACTCTCCTTTCTATCACGTGGCAGATCTCAACATTTTCCAGAGAAGCAAACAGAAGCTGATCTGTCCCTCTAAATACGACGAGGGAATTGAACGGAAGCCCCACATCCACGCCAGCAGGCACTTGGGACAATATTCGGAGCTCAGCAGTCCTGACGGCTGCAGCCTCACAGCACTGCCTCTCCTAGTCCCTTCAGGCACCCAGAGCCTCATCCCGCAGGCTGGGGACCACAGGAGAAGGAACCATTTTTGGCTGCAGCAACAGATCAACCCGTTCATTAGGCCAAACGCACAAAGGGAAGCAAACTCTCCGCGGTCTGGGGTATTTGCTTGCTCCTTTTTCCACAGCTTGTTCTCCATCCCGGGTTTCACGGCTGGAGTGGTTTCGGAAGGATGGTGTGATGATTACCACTCGGAGACTTTTCTCTAGAAGAACTGGAAGACACGGGCGAGACGACTCTGCGGCCTTCGGTGCGGTGGCCATTCTCACCCCAAGCAAACGTTCAAGCCCTGCGCCGGCAGAAGGGTTAGAGACTGGCCGTACTGGAGAAAGAAGATGCACAGCCACCACCCGGTTCGATCCCACAGAAACCAGGGCACAAAGACACCATCAACTCGGCCGCGAGCGCAGAGCTGGTGAAGCCAAGGTGCTGTTGGCACAGCTGTACCTGCAGCGCTGCAGACGTGCCCTGCTGAGCGCACGGCGGCACGGAGCGATGCTGGTGGGCACCGCAGAGCTCCAGGCCGAGGTGTGCCCTCACCCAGCCCAGCCCCGCTGCCCAGGCCTCACAGTGCCGCCGCAGCCCCTGCTCAGCCCCCTCCATCACCTGACAAAGTTCCTATCTGACACTTTCAGTGTGTCTCCAAGGTTTACTACAGTAATTCCAGGGTTACCAAGCAACGGATCGGTTTACTTAACAACAGGGAACTCTCTGCTGCAAAAGGACAAGTAACCCACCGGTAGCTGCGGAGCTGAGTTTCAGCTCAGCGGGGAGGTTGTCCGACACGTTATTATCAATCAGGTGAAATCATTGCCCAATTAGTAAATCAATACTCCCCGCTGAGGTGATCAGCTGTACGCAGAAAGACAAGGATACAGGGAAAGGGGAGGTTTCTCCCCCTAACCAGGGCCACAAAAATCAATGGAGCTGTGCTGTGGAACCTGCG
>NW_010234535.1:5939-9313 GCF_000690775.1 Eurypyga helias
GAACCGCGAGATGTACTAGGCACAGGGACGCGACAGGCTGTGCTGACAGCAGTGCACCAGGCCAGGAGCCCCGGCTGGGTTCCAATTCCGGGTGCAAACCTGTACATTCCCCCCTCTGCTCAACAGGTGACAGTCTCTGGGGCTCTGCCGGAGCAGTCACGGTAATGTCAGTGAGGAAAAGCGCCCGTGGTTATGAGACGGAGCCCAGGAGAACAGAGCGAGACCGTGGTCCTCATCCTCTGAGCATCTCTGGGCAAGGTATTTAATCCCTGTGGCCTTCACGCCCATTCTCTCACCTCACAACCCAGGATGACCGCATCTCCTTGCTGCCAAAGGCAGATGTGATGTTAATTTAAGAGAGATGTGTGGTGATACTGGGTAGTGTGTCAAAAAGCTTCACAGGAAGGCTGTAAACGTAAGATGCGTCTGCAACACAGACAGAACCCGCGTTCCCATCCCTGGATACACACATGGACTGTCAGCATCTCCTCCTGTGATCTCATGTCTAGAAATCACGCTGCACTGAGCCCTAATGAGAACACGCCATGCTGATAGCGGGCAGAGAAATCCCCAGCCCTTTAAATCCCTTTCTCCAAATACAACAGCCCATCTTCAGGTGGGGAACTACACAGCAGTGCAGCTGAGGGAAGTTTGCAGGGGAAAAAGATGCACTAATGACTGACCCATCCCCATGTGCTACAGTGCCAAGACTTCAGCCGGGCTTCGAGGAGAAAGGAATGTTCAACTGGATGGGAAAACAGCTCCTTTTATTAGCTGGGGGAAGATGAGACAGGATAGAGAAGTCATAACTCAGAAAATGAAACAGCCCCAACACGCAAGTTAGGAAGAGGCTGTCCCTGAGCACAAGCTATCTGACTTCTGGTACCGTCCAGCACACTGGGCATCGAGTGCTGTGACATATTGGATGCCAGGCAGAAGCACCACTGGACTATCGCTGTTTTACGCTAGGTACGGGGCATCAGGACTCCCATAAAAGACAGATGGGAATTGGCAAGTACTCAGAGGAGCCAGCAGAGATGAGTTAGCAGCACTGTCTAACTTCGGGTGGGGGACACATCATCCCTTCATTTGCAAAGCTTAACCCCAGACGAAGCCACTGCCTTGGGCTTTATGTTCCAGGTATAGGGCAAGAACCGTATCACCCCAAGATCTGTCTAATCACCTCATTAGCCAGGGGAGAGGAAGCGACTTTGCACAGTGAGGAAGGGAAGGCAGAGAGCCTAGTAATTGCTGGGCACGGTCTGCGAAAGCTCCTCTCCTCCTCACGGAGACAGAGGAAGGAATAAAAGACCCAGGTTTACAGCTGCCTGTGCACATCTGTAATTAAGCTGCAACCTCATAAAAGCTGGTACCAAGGGCCTCAGCAGACAGACAATAAGGAAACAGAGGAACTGTCCCCAGATGCCTTTGTTTTATCCTGAAAGGCTAGGAAAGACCAGGCCAGAGAAACTTTTAAAGAAAAAAAAAAAAAAAGCTCTGCCCTCCTCCAGAAAACTGGGATGATTTTATTCACCGTGTAAACATGAGAAACTTGTGCATCTTGCTAACTACATCACTTAATGACAAAAGGCAGGAGAAGAGCATCTGGAAGAAATGAGAGAAAAAGTGTCCTTTTCCTCTGCTTCAGTGTCCTTCCACCTCCACCCGCAAGGCCACCCCCAGCATGCTGCACCCTCTCCCCGTCCCACTCGGGAGCCGCAGTGGTCAGCAGGATCCTGGTGCTGCCCAGCCCTTCGCCTCGCAGGAAATGTGAATCATTTGGACCGGCCTCCTTTTCTGGTCCCTTGACTCTCAACTCTCTGTTGTGCTCAAGAGCATCAGAAAAGAATCACAGCACAGAATCACGGCAAACCTTTCCTCGCATCATGGAAAAACCCCAAACCCAAACAGGTGAATGCCGCACAGGTGATGAGCCCAAAATCGTCTGTTTTTCCAGCTCTGCCTTGGGCTCTGCCACAGGATACTGACTCTCCAGAGACGTCCCACCTAGCTTACGTGCAACTTCACCAAACTCACTCTGTGACTTCCCCACGCTTTGGGTGATGAATTGCCTTGTGAGCTCTGGAGACACCATGCGCTAAATTCCACAATCACTACCAACAAGACAGTAGAGTCACAGAGACTATTACCCTCTGTTTACAGCAAAAAACCCCGAGAGAAAGATACTGAACTAAGCTCTGAGGATGCCCACAGCTGAGATCCCACAGACAGCTCCGACGCACGAACAGAAGAGGAAGACAAGCACACACAAACGTTGTGTCTCTGTACATCATCCCCTTCATCTCCCAGGCGTCACTGCTCAGATCAAACGAACAATCAAGTTTCACCTGATTTCATCAGGCTGAATTTGTTACAATATGCAAAGCCTGATCCTGGATGTGGAGACTCTCGAACGTTCAGGTGTGAAAGGACCAAGTGACAACAGTAAGAAAAGGAATGAGTATCTGACACTGTTTCCCATTTTCATTTCCAAATTCTAATCCGTGTGCTTCATTGAGACCTGCTTAATTAGAGAACTGAACCAAAGCTGGTCTCCGAGCCAAAACCGACAGGCCAGAGCAGCGGTACATGTACATGCATGGTTTCTTGGACGTCACTTGATGGCTCAGAACATGCCTCTGCTAGTCTCTTCACCTAAATGGTGTGCGAGCTTGTCCTTAGGGATGTCTCCTCCAACTTGGTTGGCACTGCTGTCTGCTCCTTTGTCTTGAGCCATGTGAAATGCTGGTGCAATGTAGTGCAGCAAAACTTTTAACCAACGCCCAGCATCTGCAGCAACCAAAGGCTCCCAAAATGCTACAGCTGAGGAAGGAGTATAAAGTTCTGACACACAGTCCCAGAACTCATGGTGTGTCTTTGGAGGAGACAGGAGTAGGCTCTTTCATCATTTATCACAAAACATTTCAACATGGATCGCACTATCAATCTGCCTGACAGCATCTCCAACAGCTCCTTGAAACTCTGCCAGCAGCAGAGCTGGGTTACCTCTGGGCCAAGGCTGCTGCAACACCTGCTTCTTCTACTTAGAGCGTTGGATGAACCATCTGCAGCCAACGCAACCCTGTTTGGGTTGGTTTTTCTGTTGTTTGTGGAGTGGGGGTAAGAAATCCATCAGCGATCCTACTCTGCTCTCGACAAGTCAACAGATGGCCCAGGGACTCTGCTATCAGCTGCAGCAAGCGCTACCTCGAGAAGATCAAGGAAAATTATTACCCAGTCAGACTGAGCATCGAGGGCTGTTCCAGAATAGTCTTCACACCGAGACGTGCTAAGCAGCAGAGCCCACCTCGCCTCTACTGAAGTCAACTGTAGTTCAGCTACGCAGAGACAAAATCCCACAGTTTCACTTTCCC
>NW_010234536.1:0-7040 GCF_000690775.1 Eurypyga helias
ACCGTGCACCCACAGCAAGGCCCCTCGTGCCGCGGGGGGCCGGAGCCGGTGAGGTGCCGCCGCCCTCGCAAGGCTTTCCTGCGCGGTGGTCACTTCCCTGGACACGGGGCACTTTGGGTTGGAAGGGACCTTAAAGACCATCCAGTTCCAACCCCCCTGCCATGGGCAGGGACACCTTCCACTAGACCAGGTTGCTCCAAGCCACATCCAGCCTGGCCTTGAACACTTCCAGGGATGGGGCCTCCACAGCTTCTCTGGGCAACCTGTGCCAGTGCCTCACCACCCTCTCCAGGAAGAACTTCTTCCTGATATCTAATCTAAACACACCTTCTTTCAGTGTAAAACCACTGCTGGCTAAATTTGGTACCATTCTTCTCCCAGTAAAGTCCCAGTTGGGACCACTGACCAGTCATCCCAGTAAGACCACTTCCTTGTCTCCCACTCTCTCCACTTCACCTAAACTTCCCTTTACCTTACCCGTTCCCAAGGTTTCAGGGCTCAGCTTGCATTCCAACTTTGCAACGATCCTTTGCAGCTTTCTTTCCACGCTCCTTCTGGCGGCAGCATACGAAACGCTCACAGCTCTCCAGTTCCGAGCAGGATCTGAGCTGTCTCAATCCATGTACTGCTGGGAAGGGTGCACGGAGGCAGGAGCCGCAGGTCCCTGTACCCGCGCTGCCGGTTTCTTCAAGCAGCACTGATGTATGCTGGAGTTTTGCAGTGAGAAAAGGGCGTATTTAAAGAGCCTGAAGGAGCCTAATTCAGCATTAGCCATCATGTCCCTACCTGGCATTTGGTAGGGCTGGGCGTGCACAGCCACCACCGAGGGACCCGGAGCAAGGCGGGACTGACGCTGCTACAGGCCAAGCGACCACGCTGCTATCGCATGCTGGCTAAAATCCCGCTCCACATTCAGAGAGGGGGCTCATGAACGCCATTTGGCAGCACGTAGCATCCTCCGGGGGGGTCTGAGATGGAGTCCTGGGCTGTGGGCAGGGTGAGGGGAGCCCCGGGCATGTGGGCAGAGACAGCCAGGGCTGTGGGTGCCCTCGGGGCCCTGGCACGTGGAGCTGGCGAGTGTTGTGCCAGCAGGGATGCGGTGAGAGGGACCGCTCTGTTCCACGAGATCGAATATTTCACCTGAGCTTGTTTGAGGGAAAGCTGCTATCTAAATCATCATGTTTTGCACTTTGTTGTCTCAGCTTTTCAGAAGGGTGTCATAATTTTGCTAATTAACCAAGAATGTTAAAAAAGGTTAAACTCTTGGGGTCTGGAAGTCAAGCTCTACCCATGTTCACTGGTGCCAGGGAGTTACATTAATTTCTTCCTCTCCCCTCTCCTCCACACACACCATATATAAAATTAGCAGATTGAGTAAGTCAGTTCCAGGTTGTTGCCATTTCCCACTCCTTCCACTTCAAAAATCAACAGTCTGACTTGGTGACCGCTAATGGGGACCCTACTGTGGCAAAACCTGGATCGGGGGGTTATTTCCTTCCCCACCCAGTGCAGAGGCATTGCTGTGGTTTAACGATGGGTTCAGACCTATCCCTGCATCCCAAAAATCGAGCAGAGTTTCTGTCAGTAGCAGCAAGAAGCAGTCCCACAGGGCAGATCCTTGGCAAGGTGAAGTAACTCCTGGTTTATCCTACTGGGAAGGTTGTGCTTGGGGCTAATGGTTGGGAAGACCTGTGAGCACACGAGGACTATTTTTTGTATGATCCGACAAAACCTCTTTGCTCTGAAATTTAAGTATGCCTTGTCTGTCTGCACGCAGCGTACGGTGCGAAGAGCAGCCTGCTTGCTCCCTAGGGGTTCTCCTCACGGTGAGCAAACTCCCTCCATCTCTGTCCGCCACTTCAAGCCTCTCCCTCAGCTTCATCGGCCCGAACTGAGAGGCTGTCGGCAGAGCCAGAAGTGAGTATCTGCAAGGCAGACAACTCCACTGTCACCAGTTAGCAAGGAAACGGCTCCGTTCAGCAAAGTTTAACGTAGGAACTTTCTACATGTTCAATAAGAAAATCCTTAAGAGCATAATTAATGTAGTTCTGGGTATCTTTTGGGATATTCATATATTAATATACATGTATGAATATATTCAGCATTTTGTTAGGCAAAGATGATCCTAGAGGTTTGCAGGTGTATATCCCTATCCCTATCCCTATCCATATATGTGATTGTGTCGAGCAACCTGAATGCTACCTTGATTTTATCATGACAGAGATGATCTGTGAATGTCCCTCCAGCATACAAGGGGTGCTTAGTTGGGGCTTTGCCTTGAAACTGGCAGGTGTTGGGGGCTGGAAGCAGTAAACCCAGAATTTCTGGGGGGCAGGAGCAGGGAGAATCACCCAGTCGTCCTCAGACTGACCAAGTGCCCCTAAAAGGCATTTCAGACCCAGTCCCACAGGACTCTGCAGTGGTCTGTTGCTGATGATGTAGCTAAGATGCTGGAGATCCATGAAGCGGAGGGGGAAGATGCACCGGGTTAAGATGGAGACTGTGGTGTTTCTACGTGGCTTTGCTGGCAGAATGAAACACGTTCCATGACATGCCAGAGAGAGTCTAGGTTAGAAACCCTGTTTATAAATAGGAATGTGAGGGTGAGGAGTGAGGTAGGGAAGAAAGAATTTGCATACCCTGTTGTGTTTCCTTTACTTGTCCCTTCTGGGTGCAAGGAGACATGTTGGAGACCGCAGGCTCTCTGACTTGACACCCCTCTCCAAAAAGCCATCCAGACCTTGCAGAACTTGCCGAGCATGTGGAAACTCAAAGGAGAAAGTCCTTATTCCACTATTTCAATGTCACAGCTACAAAGAGGGGAACCAGACTGCCAGCACGTGCCTTTGGATCACAGCCACACACAACTGCATCACTCCCAGCTTAGCACAGCACTCAGAGCCGGCAGAGAGAGAAGCTGCTGTACGACAGAGAAGCCTGTCATTGCCTCACTGAACATACTCGAGCAACCAAAATAGCAGCAGACCTCATGCTGCTGCTTATCACATTAAGCAGGCATCTCTTTGTTTCACCATCCTCCTCGACCTGCCCCGTGCCTTTTCCTTGCTCTGCTTTGGTACCTGCGTTTTGTTACCTCACACTGGCAGTTTGTGTTTCTGCATGCTGCGGTGTGGCAGGAAATAATTAGTAGGGACTGGGCAGGAGGCTAATCGTAGCTACGATAAATCCCGTTGCTCCGCTGCACACTGGGCACAGGGGACAGCTCTGCTTGCCCTGCACCTGGCACTGCAGGGGCTGTGGAAGAGGAGCGCTTGGCACCGCGGGGACTTGCCGGCCCCGCTCCCAGGCTGCCCATTTCTCGGCAGGACAGGCCTCACACTGCATGACCGCATTTCACAGCACTGGTGCAGACTGCACCAGTACCAGAGCTACGGAGAAGCAAACCCTCCCCGCCCCACAGACCCAGAGAGAAGCAAAGACCCCCTGGGACACACATTGCCTTGCTCAGCCACCCTCCTTGTGCCCTACAAAGGGACATCCTGCCATGCTGGAGATTCTCCCTGCAGGGTGGCACCCAGGGAGGTCACAGTACTTTGGTAGGTCCTTCCCAGCCCTGCAGCATCCCATGACCAAAGGGGAAAAGGCTGCTCTCAACTGGGGCATGCTGGGGATGTCTGGTGCCAACAGCGCAGGGGGGAATTGATGGCCATGAGAGGTTTCCGTGTTTCTTGGAGGATGTGGGTGCCGCTGCAGCTCCGTCTCCCCAGAGGCCCAGCTGGAAGGTGCTTCCCTGAGCAGGGGCATGGTAGGAGGCAGACAGGGCAGAGGTTTTTCCCCTTGACATTGCTTTGCAGCCTTTCTTTTCCAGGAGCTGCGAGGAGAACCGCTTTATTTACCACGTCTTCTCCGTGTGTTTCTGTCAAAACAGGCAAACAAAGATTTCATGGAACAGATGTGCAGTGCTGCTGTGTGTGCCCATGTCTCCTGCTCAGACTCGGACCTGGCTGCTGCTCTGAGGGACATCCAGATATAGGATGAAAAAATCGCAGCCAAGAACCTGCAGGTAAAATTATACTTTGTCGTATTTGTGAGATGAAATTATCTGTCAGCTCTCGCTGATCTCTTCCCCCTCTGCCCCCCTGATAAAACCCATCACAAACATATTGAATATACTTAGTAGTCCATCACTAGATATAAATATGCACAGGATGGTTGGATAGGTACTTTTTTTTTACAAAATAAATGCTTCTTCCAATCCACATGTTATAAACAGCATTTAAAATGATGGAAGGATGATGCACTTTCAGTTTTTTTGTTCATGGGTCCTGCTCCACAATTCCAAATACAGTATTTCCTTCAGCCCTTTCTCTTAGTTGCACACAAAAAATAGTCTCTACTAATACTCTCAGGTTTTTTACATGTTTACATATTCATCTAATAACTGAGAACACTATGCATCTTCTCACGGATCTGACAATAAACATTCCCGTTTGCCCTCTTCTGTTTAATATCCCCTCAGGAAATGAATGAGTGGTACGAAACCAGATTTCCTGACTTTAATCAAGCTTCTACAAAACATGCTGAGAATATGAGACATTTCAGGGAAGGAATGGGGAAAAGAAGTGTAAGTGGAATTGAAAACCCCTTCCAGCTTATGTTATGTCACTTCTAATCGAAGCCTTTGTTATGATTTCACTAAGTTAGGTAATGTGACAGTTGTCTGCTATTTTTCCCAATAATGGTGGTCTTTCAGGCTATATTCTTCAACGAGGAAGGCGGATTGGAGGAGTGGTGACTCTGGATGTGACCCCATGTCAAACCAGTAGGAAGTATCCACAAATAATGTCTATCTAGAAATAATGTTTATGCATAGGAAATAAAAATTGAGCTGCTCAGTAATGCGTGTATCTGAACATAAGGATCCTGTTTTCCTTGATTGACAATTTCAGGGCAAAGGATTTATATTGAAGAATTTGTTGTTTGAAGCACCCTCGCCCCCCCCACAGTGCACACACAAAGAAAAAAACCTCATGCAAAGGCAACCATTTAATATTTTACATAGAAGACATTCAGAATAATTTCATTAGATGAAGGAAAGACTTTAGAATAATAACGGTTCAGTCTACAACACGAGGGTAAATTACAAGAGACGGAGGCATTATTAAAACCATCAGCTCTGTTGGTGAGGGTAGCTGGTTTGGAAAGATGCTCTCACCAGCCTGCACTTAAAATAATTTTTGAAAACCGCCAGCTTTCCCACACAGTAGCCTGTTATTTCAAAGGGTTTTCCTTTCTGGGTCACAGGCACTCTGGCACTTAACCCCGTCTCCTCCCAGGAAAGTGTGCACAGCAGGAACATATGCAGGACGGAGTATCAAATCAGTGTTATGTTGTTTTGAGGGGTTTTTCCTCTGGTCAGCTGGAAATGCATCCCCTGCCCCGATGGCTCAGGGGTTTCGTGCAGAAGGGTGACCGGCCCTGGCATGTGGGGCCCGACCCTGAGCAGCACCACCTGGTCCAAGCTGAGACGGGGCTTAAAGTGTCCTTCAGGCCCAGTGGGAGCCATCCTTACGGTCCAGACACCGGGTGACCCTTGGCTCCCATCGGGCATGTGGCCCATCAGGAAGGACTTTCTCTCCTGGAAAGACCAAGATGCCAGCGTGAAATGCGGTTCCCCTGAAAGGTTTCTGGGGGATGCTTGGGGTTTTTTTTTTTCAGATTTCCTCTCTCTCCCCCTCAAATCCGAGGGCAGAACAGAGTCGCGGCGTCTCCTTTCCCTGTGCTGCTGGCTGCGATGGTGACCTCCACGGGGACACGGGGAGGGGATGGGAGGTCTCTGTCTCCCTGCACCTAGCAGGGAGTTTACCTCTCCCTTGTCTCTCCGCAAACGTTCGGTTAGACCAGCGTTAAGCCGCTGTGGAAGATGAGAGGAGCCCCGAGAAGCCAGGAGGCTGCACAAGGCTGCCGCCCAGCCCAGGTCAGGAACCCTCTTTACCCGCGCCCCTGGGTGCCTCGGAGGACCCCTCCACACCCTAAACACCTTCTGAAGGAAGAGAGCCTGACCCGCAGGTGTAGGGTTTTGGGACGAGACCTTGGCTTCTGGAGGATGCTTCAGAAAGGATGCTGCCGTAAAACGGAAGCGCCCTGCGCTCCCCTCTCGCAGGACCCCGGAGCTGCTCGGGGGCCACCCCCCGGCTTACACAGGGGCTTTTCCCACCTCCCCGGGACCTCTCCTTCCTTTCTCGCTATTCCTGCAGTCCTTTTCACTCAAAAACCCTGCGGTTTCCCATCCCCCGCCCCCAAGAGCATCTCTTCCGACGTCAGCCCGAGCAGCCCGCTTTTGCAAACCTGTTGTGTGGCTCCCGTTCGTTCTAATTAAATGAGGAACGCGTGTTTTTCTGGCTTGGCTCGGTCCCGCGGGACCTCGGGAGCCGGGTTTTCTGCACGACTTCGCGAAGGTATCGGGTGAGCTTGCAGCAGGGCGGCAGGCGGGAGGGGGGATGCGGCTCCCCGGGGCGCACGGCGGAGCCTGGAGCTCAGATGGGGAGGGGTTTGAAACGGTGTATGTGAGGAAGAACTATAGAACCGAGGAGAGAAAATATATCACCGCCGCGTTATGTATTTCCCTGCCTCTATGCCCTCGGACAGGTTTCATATACGGGCGTGCACGTGTCCACATGCATCTTTCCCCTCCAGTTTTCCGGGCTCCCAAAGGGAGCTGGAGGAACTGCCGTCTCCTCGCCCCAGGTTTCAACCACCTCCAGCCCAACCCGCCCCGGGTGGGGCAGCGGGATGGGGATGCCGGACCCCGCGGGCCCGGCCAGGGCGGAGCGCGGGGAGGGGGTATGGGGGTGCCGGTAAGGTTAATATTTATAGGAATTGAGGAGGACGAGGAGAGGGGCTCGCTGTGACCACCACAGCGGGGCGGGGTGACGGCTTCGGGTGTGCCGTGATGAAAACCCAGGGATCACCTCTCCTGGGAACTCATCCCAGGGGACAGGCATGTTTTTGCTCTCTCGGAATTTCAAAAACACGGATGAGGGTTTTTTCCCTTTTTTCTTTCTTTCTTTTCCTTTTCT
>NW_010234536.1:7299-10161 GCF_000690775.1 Eurypyga helias
CAGCCTTGGGAGCCCGGCACCGGGGAGTGCGGGCACCTCGGGCACTGGCCTGGGTCTCAAATTACCGAGGAAAAACTGCCTGGAAAGCTCAGAAGGGGTGGCTGAAAGTCGAGTATTCCCTCCGTATGGGGATACGCTTGTAGAGGGTCCAAACCCGAGAGCAGTTTCTGTACCTGAGGTTGAACCCTAAAGCCCCCGGGGGCTGCTCCGGCTGACGCGGGCTGTGGCAAACCTCTTCTCCGCGGCAGCTGAATGCGCACACTCGGTTTTTTCTTCAAATACCTCGGGAACACGGCTTTAAACACAGTAGTGACAAGTCACCTTTCTCAGGCAGGAATATCTATGCGGTGGGCATCATCATTTAACTTCAAAACAAGCGACTCAGAAGCAGGAGTTCGTTTGGGTTTGAGATTTTGAGTGCAGCTTAATTCAAACCCGATTTTAAGAAGAATTCATTCCGCAAATAATTTAAGGAACTCGGCATATTAAAAAAGACGCCCCCGCCAAATACCGAGCCTTGATGGAAATATTCAAAGATAAATAAAATTTTTCCTCCTAGTTTTGGAAGAGCTAACCCTCCTGTATGTGTGTGGCTGAAGTGTGCCTTTATTTTTACGTTTGAGAAACATAGAGTGAGACAGAAACTTTGAGGTTAATCTGTCGTCTTCTTCCAAACGCATATCTGAATATTTAGAGTGAAAGATGATGACACTGGGGAAGCTGAGGGCAGCGGTCCACAGGCGATCGGGCAAAAAATACTGAATAATTTTATTTAGATTTTATTCTAATAGCAGAAACAATGAATAGAAAGAACAACATTAAATCTGCAGGCTGTAGCCAAAAATTATTTCCGACAGATGACACCTACAAGTTTCTTTGGTTTCGTAACTCCGAATCTGTCAAAAAAAAAAAAACCCATGCATATTTCAGTATCAAGATATACAATGCCGAGATGTAGAGAAGGAAAAGGGCTGTACTTCGTGGTATACGTTATGATAAGTCCTAGATAACATGGGTTTAACCTCTGCTATTCTGCATATCTAAACCAAATACTTTCTTGCTTCGAATGTCTTTACTGGGTTAAAAAAAAAAAAACATATCGGGAAAAAAAAAAAAAAGAAGAAAAAAGAAGCCAAGTCACAGGAACCAGAGGAAGACCTTTCAGTTTGTCAAATTCGTTAATTAGAGAGCTGCACATACTAGAAGATGCGTTTTCTAGCCCTGCCTTCCTCCCCCACCAACATTTTCACCACGAGGGGATGTTTATCAGAGTGTAACGAACAGCTTCTGATGGGCGCATTTGTGCTAAAGTTGTTTGGGTTTGTTTTTTTCTTTTTTTCTTGTCTTGCCGATAGTCGTATCTTGAAAAGCATAAAACGCTGAAACCCTTTACAACATTATACGCGCTCATTAGGGAGTCAGCTCTCTTACAGTCCTTTCTCCTCGCTGGCAAAACCTATCTCCCTCTCCATTTACATGATGACCAGCCAGCCAGCAAGCTCTGCCCTGCTCTCTGGTGCCACTGCAGAGAGATCTTCCTTCCAGCAGCTACCATTTTTTCATCCTTTCCCTCTTCCGTGCCAATGCTTCATTTCCCTGCCTCTCCTTAGGACAAGTGCTGGGTTCGGTGGGCGAAATCACCACCGTTTTCACCTCCTGAACCGAGGGGCAGCGTTGGGGGGGGTTTCCCTCCCCCGGCTCCCCCACTCCCATCCCGACACGGATGGCACTCGCTTCTCCCGGGATGCCGCGGCATCTACCTGTGAACCGCCTCTCCATAAGCGCCATGCTCCCCCCTGCCGTTACCCTGCTATAACGCTGCCCCTCAGGGACGTTTACGGAAACCAAGGGTCTCGGTTTACAGCTGCGGCTCTTCTTCAACCACAGGGCTGACTGTAAAAGAGATGAGCCCACCCAGCCCCGTAAACTCCTGAGGAAAACACACGGTGTGTAAGGATGTTTTTCGCCTTGAGCCGAGCTGAGCACGGCAGAGGGGCCGGAGGAGAAAAGGAGGGGAGTTCTGAGGGATGCGCTCTCTGCCTGCTTCCTCTGTCGCTGCACAATTTCATCCCTGGAAGAGATTCAGGGCCGGGCTCAGATTTATCAAGCTGTCAGGACGGAGAGAGACAATCCGTGGAAATGCTCAGAGAAGGGGACTCCCACTGTATCAAAAAAAAAAAATAATAAACCCCTAACAATTAAAGCCCAGGCTGAAATAAAAAGTCAGTGATAGCTGCCTGCCTAGAGGTGGAAGGACCATGTGATTTAAGTGCAACAACCACTGTCTTTACAAAGCCCGGCTCGGAGGGAGCTCAGATCAGAATATAACTCTATGAATTGGATTCCCGGGGATATTTTTGATGCTGGAGGATGGGAAGGGAGGGAAGCACCCTCTGCTTCTCCACCCTGCTGCTCCCCGGAGCACAGGAACAACTCGGTCCATCAGCCCCACGCAGACCTTTGCAGATGCTTCCCAGCACATTGCTCCAGTATATTCCCTAACCTCTGGCTATGTACGTACAGTATGCTTTTCCATAAGTCACAGCCCAGTCTCTCAGGGACGGCCGGGCGGGAGAGGACCTTCGTCTCCTTTCTCCCTGCGTTCCTGTCACAAAACCCATGGGAAAAATAATCGCGGTGACTTCAACATACCGACATCTGAATTGATCTGTACGTGTGCCTGTACACACAGGCATACCCGGGTGCATACGTATGGACACGCAGGCGAACCCGCATCCCTCGAGGTGCCTGTACACGCGTGACAAGGGATGGATGCTGCGGCTGCAGTCTGCGCAGCGCTGCCTCCCACACGAGGAGCGGCCTCCGCGCAGCGGGGCCTCCCGGGCATCCCTTCCGCGGGCA
>NW_010234537.1:0-246 GCF_000690775.1 Eurypyga helias
AGCAACAAAAGCCATTAAAAACCGCGTGGTAACGAGTCCCCGTCCTCGGAGCCGGGAATTGCTGCCTGCCGTGGGACTGGAAAACATCCAGGCAGGAGGATCTTGGGTTTTCCCAGCCTCTACCAGTGCTCAAGAAGCGCTTCAGCATCTCCCGATGAAAGAAACCCCAACAATTCCACCGTTCTGCAAATCCCCTACAACCAACCCCAAAGCAGGGAGAAGCATCGCAGCTGCCCCTCGGCTGAC
>NW_010234537.1:318-2889 GCF_000690775.1 Eurypyga helias
CCCTCGGGATTACTATAGTCTAGTCGAGGCTCAGCCACTTACTCCGGGATGGTGACTTGGCCGCTCTTAATGAGATAACGGATCCCACATCCCTGCGGGGACCCGTGGGGACAGAGCGCTGCTGGCCCTGCACCCTGCCAGCACCCAGCGCTGCACCCAGCCATCCCTCCCAGTCAATCCCAGCCCTGGAGGGGCAGATTTTAGGGCCAAAACCCAGATTGTGTTTTCCTCAGGCAGCTGTTAAAGCTTCGGCTGCGATTCCTGGGACAGACGGACGGACGGATGCTCTGCTCAGCAGCACCGCAGGTACACAGTGGTTTTTGCTGGACCAAACGCAGATGGTTTTAAGCAGCAGCAAATTCCTCCGGGAGCAGAGTCGGATCCCTACTCTGAGCCTGGGTGGGGAGCAGGAGGCAGCGCTCCGGGGGCAGGTACCTGCCCCAGTTGCAGGTATCTGCTCCTATCGTGAGTACTCGACCCCGTCGCAGACACCTGCCTCCATCACGGATGCCGGTCCCTGTTGCGGATGCCTGCCCCTATCACAGGTACCTGTCCCATCATGGGTAACTGCCCTGACCCCATCACACGTCCCTCGCGCCCCTATCACAGGTACCTGCCCCATCACGAATACCTGCCCCTATCGTGGATATCTGCCCCTGTCACACCAGGCATGACAGGCCTCGACAGCCCCCCTCGTAACAGGTGTGACAGCACGTGTGTGGCAGGAACGGTCTCTGCGGTGCTGGCATGGCACAGCACCAACCCCCGGCATCCCTGGGACAGGGTGCTCAGCCCCGAAAGCCGAGGGAACATACCCAGAATTGAGTACCAGGGCTGGGAAGGGGCAACGGGGTTTCTGCCCTCCCCACACAGTGAGCAATTCCCAGCCGGCATGGAAAGTGGGATCCTGGGTCCTTGCTGTGCAGCTCAGCCCCCAGCCTGGTGTTGCCCCTGGCTTAATGGAATCCTGGAATTAATTAATTCTCCCTTAGCTGGGTTTAGCATTTATCTGAACCTGACACCTCAACCGCTGCTGCCTCGCTGTCCCGGGATGTCGTGTGGATGTGGTCCATGCGTTCCAGAGCCACCAAGAAGGCAAAGCCTCCAGAGGCCAGTCTTGCGATTAGCGCTTGGCCATCAAGTTTCAATGCCTCATTTGCATAAGGAGACATTAAGGCGGCAGGTATGCAAAGAGCACACCACCCAAGGCACAGCCGACAACAAAGAGCATCTTCTGGAGCAAAACCCAATCCCCCCTCACACAGGAGGGGTAGGAAAAATCCCCTCCTGTGTGTGGGAAATAGCTTGTACAGCAATTTGCAGGATCAATCTTTTAGCCATATTTACTGGCTGTAATACTGTCGAGGCCCGTGGGCAGCCATGCCAAGCTGCCCACCTCCCGTGTGCAGGCTTTGTGCTCCCAACATCCCTCCTTACTCCCACAAATTAAACCAGCTTATCATCGTTAACCTTATTTTTCAAAATGAAGCTTTTGCGCAAGTTCACCCCTGAACCAAACGTCTCAGCTGGTGCCAAAGCCAGTTCAGAGCGAAGGGGGTTACTGCCATCATTGATGGTCTCCCGTGGATGCTGCAGAGCTGGGACGTGCAAGTGTCTGGCTGCTGCGGCACAGCCAAGGCCGCTGCGTCGTTCCTCGTGGCTGAGGATTTTGGGGGCCACCAGGAAGCACTCAGGGAAAGGCAAATCCACCTGGCTTCCCAGCAAGGGACAAGGAAGAGTCAAAGCAGCTCTAGAAGAAAACCCAAAAACGAATTTAAAGACAATCTCAGGAGGGGCCCTGGAGCAGAGGGAAACCCAAATTCCCCAGGGACAAGCAAGGCTGCGTTCCCGAAGCTGAACGCACCAAGCAGGGACGGCAACACACGCCACCACGCTGGGGCTCAGGGGAACCAGTGTGACCTGTGGGACCAATCCCACTGTTACAGGGGTGCATGGGGGTGAGAGGAATTTCCTCCTTGCTTTACCAAGCCCAGGGGAGATCCCTGCTGCGGTTCACCGCGTTGTTGCACGAGAGCCGCTCCTGCCCCACACGGTGCTCCTGTGTTATTCCCAGAGGCTCCTGTAAAGATGCTGAGGTGCTGACCTACTGCTCTTTGCAGCTGCAGGCGCACCAGCTCTGCTTCCAGCTTCCTTCAACTGCTATAGAAACAAATATCTATATATTATACTCGCACAAATCCACCGGAGGCTCTGCACTAAGTGAACTTGCCCTAAATCTCCGTGCCGCTGCAGCAGGAGCAGGGCGGGATACATGGAAGATCCCAGCCGGGTGTGCAAACTCACACAGGCTCCTGCATCCCTTCCCAGAGATTCGGGATAAGCTTGCGGAGGACCAGCCCTAGAAAGCCTCTCTGGAGCAGATGCGCCTCAGTTGGGATGGAGGGAATTACCTTGCGGATGCAGGCAGTGGGGGGATGCTGGGGTGCGCTGCTGGGGCTGCTGAAAAACTCCAGGGCATCAAAGGCGTCGCCTCCGCCAACCCCTCTGTATCAGGGGTAGGAAGGGACCTTTTCCCAGCAGGACTAGGGAAGGCAAAGCAAGGGATGAGTA
>NW_010234537.1:2902-19371 GCF_000690775.1 Eurypyga helias
AAAGGGAGAGGCAGCCGCTTGTTTCACCCTGTTCCTCGAGCACCTTCATCATCCACCCAGCTGATCCACAGAGGCAGAGAGCCCCCTGCACTCCCCTGGCTTATTTAACCTCCAGCAGTGCTTCCCTCCCAGAACCTTTACGCCACCCTGGAAACATCCTCCATCCTCCTGAAGCTCCCGTTATTCCCCTGCGAGCTGCTGGGATGGTACACGTGGTCCAGACTGTGAGAGATGAAGAAAGAAGAGCCATTCAGCATCTTGCCTGAGCCCACTGGAGGCTCTGCAAGCAGCTTTTAAACTCTATTTTGGCAACTGACTCCTGCTAAAATGAAGGGAATTAAAGCTAAAACCTCTCAGCAAATGTGGCCTTTTGTCATTACAGCCAGCTTCATCGGGGAATGACCTAGAAGGCATTTTCTTTCATTGGTTTTACATCCACTACTTCTATTTGAGCAAATCTCCGCCTGAGCTGACGCTCGGGGAGGGATGGAGCATAAAGCCCAGGCCACTCTGCCCCCGTGAAGCATTTAGGTCTCTCTCAAAGGTCTCCTTGCCTATTTCTTCCCCCCTACTGTTCATTTTACCAGGTCTAAAAATACTCCGAAGCTTTTTAAACCCTCTTCCCCTGCAGCCGCCTCCCTCCTGGATGACTAATAATATCTGTTGCTCCTTCTTGATCTCTCTGTATTTCCCAAGTCTTCCCTGAGGGAAGGAACCAAACAGGAGCTGCGGTCTCAACCCACCCCTTGGATTCAGTGTCTCTTAAATTCATTATCCTCAGGGAACAGCCTTTTTTTTTCCAGCTGCTCCAGTGTAGGAGCAGTTAAAACCCACCTCCCCAGAGCAGCTCTCAGCTCGTGATAAACTCCTCCTGCCCCATGGCTCAGCTGTGCAAGCTGCTGCTGGAGCATCTTTCTGATATGGGATCTTCAGGATCCTGGGGTTTTCAGAACTCTAAGTACAAAGCAGAATAGCAGGTTCATCGGGTAAACTGCAGAGCACTCAGAAAACTATTTATTTTCTATTTTGCAGGTTTCAGCTCTTTGCAGCATCTCTCCAGATCTGGAGCACTCCCTTGGGGGACACACCTTTGAGGAGTCGTTAGGTTGGGTTTAGTTTCTGGTCCACGGAGCTGGGTGAGCATCACTGGCTGTGCAAGGAATTTTGCTTTTTCCAAGAAGGGCGCCGGGTTGTATTTGTAGTAGTGTGATTTAGAGGAAAAACCCACCTCGCCACCACTGTTTGTGGCAATGGCTTCTTTTTTTCCACTGAGCTGGGAGGCCTGACCCCCGCACCCTCCCCACAGCCAGCATCACACCACGGGTTATTTGGGATACAGGGATGGAGCAGCCACCTTGGCTGAGGGTGTGATGAGTTTCTCCAGACTTAGGCAGTGCAATACGGCCAAAGCCCTCTGGGCTGACCCCACACCACTGAGATTTTTCAGAAGGGAGCCAGCAACAACCTTCAGAAAACCCTTAACGCTCATTAACACTGAGTACATAACAACCCCAAAATCATCACAGTCTTGCTGAAACGGCTGCTTTTCAGTAACAAACCTGCACTCACACGAGAGGCAGATTTAAAGGGTGTTTGGGTGCTCTGATACTTCTGGAAATCTCCCTGGAAAACTAATGCTCAAATACCTTTGCAAATCATGATTTAGGAAAAATATCCGCTCTTGAGAGGTGCTTAAAAAGCTCAAGGCCACTTTCAAATCCTTGTAATGCTGCAGTTTCCTGGGCATGTGAAAGCGAGAGGAAAAAGCAGATCAGTCTGAAGCGGGCACGGGTCCAGGACTGGCGGCTGCACCGAAGGCTTGTGCCGGCACGGAGCAGGCAGCACGGGCAGGAGCAAGCGGCCTGGGGCTGCCGATGAGGTGGTTATTGACAGCATGGGCAGCCGGGGAGGAGCCCTGCCACGTCGCCCCAAGCAGAAGATAAACGAGGGGCTCCCAGGGTGCGGGACGGCACAATCCCCCTGGGACCGATGGGCATGGGATCCCCATGGGACTGATGGGCAGGGGTGAAGCCGGCCTCGCTGCCAACCCCAGGCTGGGGTGCGGGCAGAGAGCCCAG
Organism: Eurypyga helias; assembly: GCF_000690775.1. NCBI lineage: Eukaryota > Metazoa > Chordata > Aves > Eurypygiformes > Eurypygidae > Eurypyga > Eurypyga helias. The sequence goes on from NW_010234537.1 coordinate 4,981, forward strand.
CTCCATTATTCCCCTGCCTCTACAGGAAACCGCTTTGTTGTGCTGTCAATATACAGATTTTATTTAAAAAAAACCCCAAAAAGCCCTGGTTCATGCTGCCATTATTGATCATTTGTTATTTTTAGCTCCTAGTTCAATCCATACCCGTTGGTGGTACAGCAACAACACGAGCCTCGTGTATCGTTCAGCCAGCGCCTGCGACAGGGCCGACCCAAGGTTAGCAGGAGCTCAGCGAGCAGCTCTCCAAAGCCGATGGGATTAAAAATGCAAAAGGGAAAGAGAGAGGCAGTGTAAGTAGCATCCTCCCCACTCATTGCTTCACCCTCCTGCTGATGTTGCAAGGAGCCAGGTAGTTCCTCCCTTCCAAACCTGGAGCAGAAGAAACTCCTGCTCCCTGCCTGGTGTGGAAGGTTAGGAAGCCACAGAAAGGATGACACTGAGCTGAGTGGTGCAGTCGATAGGCTGGAGGGAAAGGGTGGCATCCAGAGGGACCTGGACAGGCTGGAGGAGCGGGTCCATGAGAATCTCATGAAGTTCAACCAGGCCAAGGGCAAAATCCTGCACCAGGGTCAGGGCAACCCCCAATACCAGCATGGATGGATGGATGGATGGAAGGATGGATGGATGGATGGATGGACGGACAGACGGATGGACGGACGGACAGACAGATGGATGGACGGACGGACGGATGGATGGATGGATGGATGGACGGATGGAACGCCGGCCCGGGGCGGAGGGGGATACTGGTGGGTGACAAATGAGCCAGCAATATGGTCTTGAAGAAAGCCAAGCGTCTCCTGGGCTGCATCACCAGCAGTGTGGCCAGAAGGTCGAGGGAGGGGATGCTCCCCCTCTGCTCCACTCTCCAGAGACCCACCCTGGAGCCCGGTCTTGCTGGAGCTCCACACTGGAGCTCTGGGGTCTCCAGTGCAGTACGGACACAGACCTGGTAGAGCTACTGAACCGTCAGCGCTGCGCTCACTGCTCCCATGTTTGTCCTCTCGCTGCTCCGCAAGGTTCCAGCACCCAGAGCTCGTCCGTCACCCACCTCCTTGCAAGCTCCAGAGGTCTACGAGGATGAACACCCCCAGCATGTATTCCCATCAATGGGACCATTTAGACTCATCAACGGCCCCAATTTTGTCTGCACTTCCCCACTTTGCAGCCCCTCCGTATCTGGAACAGTGCAATAAGTGATTCAGGAGATGGTCAATAAAACACGGCTCCCACCAATTTCCTTCTTTTTAATCATGGTTTAATTTATCTCTTGAACCGAGACCCACAGACCCGGTGGCAACGCCACGTACGCGATGCATCAGCTGAATGCCCAGCTGGGACGAGCACACCCACCACCCAGGACCTCCCTACACCTTTTCCTGAGCTTTATTTCCATGCAAACCCAAAACACGGTGGAGAATGCGGCTAGGCAGATGCTCCCGGCAGATTTTCCATGTGGACACACACTTTAGCACCTACAGCAAGCCCTAAAATTTAACAGCTTTGGCACATCTGCACCATGAGCGAGGAACAAACTCGTCTGAAATGAAACCACCTGATGCAATAGGTCGGGAAGTGCCACATCAAACGCTTTCCTGTGGCCAGACCCCACCCTACGGGGCCAGAGGCTGCCGGACCCCTGCCAGACCCTGCCCTGAAGCCTGCAAAGCAGTGCTGGAGGGACGCAGAGGGCTGCAGACGCCGAGACGGCCTCCAGCTAACAAGCAGTGGCAAAAGTATTTATAGGAAATAGGCAACATATTTACAGCCCTGGGAAGGTTTCCAGCTCTGAGTATATTCACATTTAAGTGTCGCGCGGTTGCAGGGAGAGGTTGGAGCAAAGTGGGCGATGCCAGCTCGCAGCAATGCCGCCTCCGCCTCTGAGTATTCCCAAAGTTTTTTCCACTTTCTTTGGCATCGCAGGTCACTTCCCAGCTCTCTCACTCCCCAAAACCTCCTGTTTTCCCGGAGAGCTGCTGCCCAGAAGTGCTGTTGTGCCATGGGCTCTGAAGACATGGGGGCTTGCAGTCTGTGGTCTTGCCAAGGGGCAGCAGGCTTGTCTCCCTCTCACCAGAGCCAGCGGGATCAAGGTGTCCATTTCAGTCCGGGAGGAAAACAGCAGAGCAAACGAACTGATGTCCAAATGACAGATAAAAATGACATTTCTCATTCACCGCTCAGCATCCACCCGCACGCGGCAGGCGAGCAGTACTGGGATGATACTCTGTGGCTCAACCTGCTCCCCTCTCCCCCAGCAAGGACAGAGCTCGCTCCCAGCATCCAAATCTCTGCCACTGGGAAGGTTTGACCCTTATAATTTAGAAATACTGTTTTACTAAACACATAGGACCTAAGCCTCGAGGCAAAGAGGGCTGTCAGCATTGGAGCAGGATGGAGCTCCATGTGCACCCCTCTGGGATCCCCCAGTACTTTGGAAACAAGCCTCCAGCTTTGTTAAGCCACCAGCTTAGTCCCCAAGCCCTGGTCCCCAGCAGCCCTCCCTGGCACCCAGGCCACCATGGCTGTACCCAGCGATGGGGTGTCCATTCCCTGTGCAGAGAAGGATGGGTCAGAGGAGGAACAAAAGATGTTTTCTGATGGATGTAGATCTGGCAAATAAAGAAGTCCCGTTCTGGTAGGCGAGTTCAAACCTTCCCCGTGCTCTTTGAAAAGTACTTGTGGGCCATGCTCCCCACGTCTGACACCTCTGCTGTGTCTGCAGATGCTCCCCACTGCAGGTGATGCTCCCCACAAGGAGCTCCGTGACTTTGCCGGGAGCATCTGGCTTTGTGAGCATCTGGCACGCCACCTGCTCGCTGGGTGTGGAAAGTGCCTGGGGAGCAAGCGGAGCCGGAGCAGGGATCTCCGCTGGGATGCAGGGTGGAGCCCGAGGTGGAAAAAACCCCAGCGTATAAAGGGAACTGTGTTTCATGTGTTATTGCTGCCTGTCTGATGCTTACCAACTGGGGAATTGCAGGCACGATTCCGTGCAGAAGGCTGCAAAATCCCTTCCTGAGATCTAAATATTGGTTTTTACTCATTTTCCTTCATCGAAAACAAACACTGCTGGCTGGAGCGCATGCCAACGCACCCTTCGGCTCACCCAGCCCGAGAAGAAAGGGTTGCACTGTCCTGCTCCTGCCTGCCCCAGCACTGCATCTGGAGAGGAACCGAGAGCATAAACCCCAGCTCCGGGTGTGGAAAACATGCCTGTGTCTCCTGGCAGGACAGGGAAAATGGATGAGAGGCACTTGGACTGGGCACAGACAGGGAAAGGCGGCTCCGATGGGAACCTCTCCAGCAGGCGGAGGTGATGCCTCCACGCAGGGAGCCACTGGTGCCCCATGGCTCACCCACATGTGATCCCACAGGGACACAGACTGAGTTTGGGGGGCTGCAGCCGCCACCTCACTCTCTGTCTCCTCCAGCCCCACAAGCAAGATGATGCATCCTCTGCAGTGGGATGGAGTTAGGGGGGGTGCAGTGCTTGCCCCTATGGCTACCGGGGGCAGGACTGTGGTGGGCACAGCAGCACAGCCCCAGCCCGGTGCAGGGCAGGGAGGCAGGGGAGCCAAAGGGCCCTACACCCTGAGGATGTCCCTGCCAGAATTAAATAGGGCAGAGGGAAAGGCAGCACCAGCATCTCCATGTTTTTTTCAGGAAATCAGAGGGTATAATCTGAGAGGGAAATCTCTGCGCTCAAAAGCAAATCACAGTATCCGGAGCACGCACGATGCTATCGCCGCCAACCGCCTCCTGCCCGCCCAACACTGGTACTGGCTCCAAGAGACAAAATATGTGCTCCTGGCTACGTATCGACAGCTGAGCTGGAACTGAAGTGCAAGCAGGCACCTCTTCCCAAACCATCAGTCACCCCCCATCTGTGACACAGCCCTCATGCCAGCCAATGAGCCACGCACAGCAACTCAATCCTGCTCTCCCAGAGAAAGCAACGAGGGGTCCTCAACGGCGGGTGTGAAGGCACTGGGAATAAGGCAAAGGAGAAAGAAGACCCAGTCTGAGTGGAAAAAAAGTAGGACATGGCTCCCAGCTCAGTGCTTGGGGCAGTGGGACTCTTCAAACTTGGACATCTCAGCTAAAAAAATAATAAAACTGGAATGCATAAGCAGACAGCAGCCCTATTTCTATCTGCGACTCCTCCCTGTGTGCTTGGCCTCTCAGACTCAGAAACTCTAGGCACTTCTTCCCGAGCTATAAAAAGAGCTGGAGTGGGACTGCAATAGCCGGGAAGACAAACAAGAGTGGAGCGCGTCCTCCCATTGAGGCCAAGAGCATCTCACCAGGAGATGAGTGAAGCCGGGAGATGGTCAATCAACTCCTCATCCAATGCCACCTTTTGAGATGCCCACAAGGAGGAGGGGGCTGGCAGAAACTCCAGCCTGGGTCCCACCCACCGAAATGTTGGCTGTGTCATATCCTAAGTCATCCCACCACCTTTCATCCCTCCTGCGTGAGGAGAGGAGGTGAGGGTCCAGCTTCACGCCATGCTGTGTGTGACCCTCCCTACCCGCCACCCCAACACAAGCCTGGTCCCCACGGCAAGGGGGAAGGCACAGGGACATCTGCGGCAGGGACTACGGTGATCAGGGACAGGGCACAAAGTGGCCCCCAGGACCCCAGGGAGGAACAAGCGTGCTGGCATGAGGATGTTTTGGCTTTGCCCTGAGAACAGCACTGATAAGGTGTCTTTTCAGCTGGCACTGGGGAGTGTTTGCACCAACTCAAGGTCTTTTCCAGCTTCTGATATTTGCAGCGTTCCCAACTTTTGCACCACAAGCAGTGTGGGGACACACAGTTCAGACAGCCGACCCAAACTGGCCGAAGGAGGAGTTAATTCCACAGCCAGGCATGCTCAGTACGTTACTGGGGATGGGCCGGGGGGACCATAGCTCCTTAAATCCTTTGTTAGCTCTTGAGCTAACTCCTTAGCTTGCTGGTTGGTTAGTGAGCTTGGGGGTCAGTTGGGTTTCCCAGTTGTGCTGTCGCTCATGGGGTCACCGACTCTGCTGCCATCGCTCTCAAAAACACGCAAATTCAGCTCCCCAGGCTGGCTGCTAAAGAGCTGGACAGCCTCACCTGACACCCGCTCCACACACCCCAGCAGGACAGTCCAGACCGTGCGAGTTCCAGGTAACAGAATGAGACCATAAAATTCAGCAAACTTAGAAATACCTACCTTTGCCCTCTCCAGACAAGTATTTACCTCCACGGAAGCAGCCAAACCTTGCTGACAGCCGGAATATTTCATTCCCATTTGTGAAGTGCACAACATCTTTCTGGCTTGGAAAACACAAGGTCTCCACCAGGTCACAGGCTGGGAATGGCTTACCTCCATGGAAGCAGCCAAACCTTGCTGACTACCAGAACATTTCATTCCCACTTTTGAAGTGCACAACATCTTTCTGGCTGGGAAAACACAAGGTCCCCACCAGGTCACAGGCTGGGAATGGCTCCACCAGAGGAGATGACTTCTTCCATAACTTCACTGACTTATTCAGTGCAGAAGAAGTCATCTCTTCCGTGGAGCCATTCCTTGGAAGCAGCCAAACCTTGCTGACTACCAGAACATTTCATTCCCACTTTTGAAGTGCACAACATCTTTCTGGCTGGGAAAACACAAGGTCCCCACCAGGTCACAGGCTGGGAATGGCTCCACCAGAGGAGATGACTTCTTCCATAACTTCACTGACTTATTCAGTGCAGAAGAAGTCATCTCTTCCGTGGAGCCATTCCTAGACCACACTGACTTCTTCAGCACAGAAGTCAAAGTCTGCCGCCACCTCCACTTCAGCATTGCCTGAAGACCTTGGAAAATCTTCACACACCACTAATTGATGGTTTGGGACTTTCATTGTGAGCAGTTCTGAGGGTTGTAGAGCTGGAGTGTGTGGCTCGCAAGGAGCGACGGCATGCTTGGGGCACGCAGTAACCGTGGTTCGGGAGGAAAGGGACAACCACGATGCCCACGGACCAGCAAGGGTGAGGGCCAGCACCAGTGTGACCTGCTGCCGAGCCCGCTGAGATGCAGAGACTGCATCTGGACAAGCAGTGACCTTCACCAGCAGCAGGTTGGGGACCTGAGGGCCACATCTTGCTTGTGCAGAAGATGCAGATTGCTCTTTGCAACCATACCCAAAGCGCTCCCTCATCCAGATGCCTGATCCTTGAGGAACGCTGCCTGGTGGGAGCTGTATCTCAGGACATGCATCACTAGGTGAGTGAGGTCTACTGTTGAGGTCTCAGGACTCATGCCATCACCTCTTTTCTGGGCTCTCAGGAGGAGGAGGGACAATTCCTGGGTGTCCCTGATGTTCTGGCACAAGCACCTTGCAATACTATTTGTGCTTACGAAACCCTGTATTCTTATTCACTCCCATGTGAACACAATGACTGGAAAACACTGTTTTCCAGCCAGCATCTGCTAATTAAGATAAAATGTGATGCCATGCACTCTCTAGAGAGCGCTGGGCTGCTCGCATGGAATAAGAGACAAATGGTAACAATAAATAGCAAGTCTCCATCCTGGCCCTGGTGAGTAGCCTTTCTCCTAAAGGGTCCCGTTGTTTGCGGCAACTTGCCTCTTTTCTGCACCATAAATATTTAGCGTGCCCTCCAGTGGTGCTGGCTGAGGGGCTGCACCGTCCCATGCAGGATTTGGATCACTTGGCAAAGTGGTGAATGTGGGCACTTGGAAAGCCGGGCGGTGAATGCCAAACCTCAGGAGACCCCCCAGGGAACAGAAACTCAGATGCCGACAGCCTTTGACACAGGATTTGGGGCAGGAGGACCGAAAACCCACCCAGGAAGGGCACAGGCGGATGCTATTAAATTGGCATTTATTGCAATCACATCAAACTGGCTACCAGTCGGACTAGGTAAAAATGGCATGTAAAATTATGAAAAGTCCTAGACTAAAGTAACCACAGCTTCAGCAATCTGATCTGCAAGCGTGCCTAGCAGGGTTTTGTTAGTTTGCTCAACTGCCAAGAAACAAAGAATCTTCACCTCAGGACTCAAGGGATGGCAGATCTGGGCAACTCAAGTCCATCTCACAACCTTTAGTTTCATGATAATTCCATAAAAAAAAAGTCTGGTAACCTCCCTACAAGCTGCATAAAGCTGAACAAGCTAAGAGCTACCTGATTTCTCAGGAACACAGCTTTTGCAGCCACCGCGCTGATGCTTTTTGCGTTGGTGGGAATAGAGGGTGCAATGGCATCTGCTTGTCCGAGGGCCAAGAGGGCAAGAAGGGATCAGCAAGTGTGCGCTAAGCCCCGTGGCAGGGCACAGGCTCCAAGACACAGCTGACGGACATACCCACCTTAAAGCCTGCAGTGAGGACTGGAACCATCTGGGAGCAGCTCTGTGCTAGCCTGATGGCCAGGACCGTACCCTGCAGCAGCCAGGGTACAACACCAGCCATGACCCCAACCAGCCTACACTACACACTCTCCATTGGCCCAAGACTTGGCGAGCTGCAGAAAGGTCCCACCAAAGAAGGGACGGGAATTCTGCGGTACCAAAGGAAGTGCTGGGTGCTTAAGACACAGTTTTAAGCTGAACGAGGGTGGGGTTAGGCTGGATATAGGGAAGAAATGTACACTAAGGGTGGGGAGGCACTGGGACAGGTTGCCCAGAGAAGCTGTGGATGCCCCATCCCTGGAATTGTCCAAGGCCAGGCTGGATGAGGCTTGGAGCAACCTGGTCTAGTGGAAGGTGTCCCTGCTCATGGCAGGAGGTTGGCCAGTCCATGTCCCTGCCCATGGCAGGAGGGGGCTTTAAGGTCCCTTCCAACCCAAACCAGTCTGTGAGTCCATGATAAAATACTAAATGTCTCTATATGCCCCTGAGCAAGTAACTTCACCTTTTGCATGTCGACCAGGGATCATTTACCTTCCACCGTGATTAGCCCGGAACAGCACACAATGTATAATTAGTCTAGCCGTGGGCTGGGACTCGCACATCCGGGCTAAAATACCGGCTGTGCTGCTGGTTTCTCCTGTCACCCAGGGAACAGTCTGTCCCCAGGAAGTTTTCTTATTTGGTGACTATGGAAAATCAATCAGCCAAGCTGGTGGCAGAGATTAAGGCCAGGATGCGGCCCTTCCTCCAGCTCTGGTGCTGCTGTGCGACCCGCTGGTTGCTGGCCCTGTGTCTGCACTGCTCTGGTGTGGGTCAGCCTCGGGGGAAAGCAGAGAGGGACCAAATCCCCCAGGACAGAGGGGTTTTAGGTCAAATTTCTGCAGCCCGTGCCAGCACCCAGCCCACCATGCAGCCATGGGGCTGCCTGCACCGAGATGTCCCTGGGGCAGTCCTCACCAGCCCTGCCAGCATTGCTTGCTGAATGCTGAGTATGGTTTTTAAACATAATTATCAATCAATCAATCAATTATAATTATCTTAATTAAAAATGTCTTTTTAATAAGAAAAGAACTTTTTAAAAATTTAAAGTGTCAGTTTTTTTCAAGAACAAGCCTGCAAACATGTGGCAACCTCTGGCTCTCACCGCTGCCTCTGTTCTTGCTTGCTTGGAGTTATGAATACATCCAGTTTTCCGACTGAGAAATATATGTATTCGAGGACCCAGGTATCTGTTGAGCTCAGGATCTGTGCAAAGGCTGGGGCAGTTGTTTTAGCCCAATAGCCAGAAGAGAGAGTTACACAGCTGGAGGCAGGCGATGGGATGAGCACGGGCATGGCATTTGAGTGCCGGAGCAGGTGATGCTCAGCCTGGTCCCATGTCACACCCATGGGATGATGCACTGGGAGCTACAACAGGCACCTTCTTCTCATCCTCGGTTTCTCGATCTTCAACCAAAACTGTCCCTCTTGCAGCTTCAGCGCCTTCACTTTTCTCTTCAGAGGCTTTTTCCCCAGGAAGAGCAAAGCTGGGACGAGTCACCCCATCCTCGTGACAAGCACCCACTTCCCACCTGCCCTTCCACACCATCTTCCCTGGGCTCAAGGGTCACTGCCAGTGCCAGCAGAAGGGACCAGGCGCAGTCCAGTCTTCCAATGGGGAATTTGGTAAAAATAAGCCACCTGGCTGGCTGCTTCTCCCCAGCTTTGGAGGATGGAGTTAAACGGGCTGAAGCTCAGCCCCCACACTCATTAGCGCAGGACACGCTCCATGGGGAGCCCTCTCCTAACTGCAGAGCCGCTGAATTACAACCCCCCTGGTTCACATCTCTGTATTTTAAAGATGAGGTTTTAAAGAGTCTCCTGGAACCATCAGGGCAGCACACGCTGAGCAGGGGCAAACTGGTTTTGGGGCAAGAACATCCCCCAGCCCTTGGTATCCCTGCCTTCCTGCTCAGCCTCCAGCATGATTTGCAGAAAGGCCCCCCCTTGTCACTTGCTGGTCCAAAAACATCACGTCCCTGTCTGGAGCAGCCCCCCGGACATGGTGGCAGATGTCCCCCACTTCCAGCACCAAACCGACTTATCCTCCTGAGGCTTGGCCGCTTCTGAAATCCACTATCACATTAAAAAACTCAGTTATTTCTGCATATATTTTAAAAAAACCCCAACCCCTCCATCCCAGATTGCCCTAAAGAGAAAAGCAGTCCCTAATCTGGTAATAGACAAACTATTTTCTTTCCCTGGGGATGGAAATAAGTTCCTAAGAGGGACTCGCTGAAAACAAGATGAGATGACTCATTTCTTCACTGCTGAAGCTGTATTCAATCCCAAGCACCTCTAATTCCCATTAAAAGACAGGAGACCGAAAGCATGGGGGTTCACACAGCACAAAGCACAGGAGCTCATTTTCCTGGAGATGAAAGAGCTGTGAATTAATCCCCTGAATCACCTACTCCCCCAGGATGGGCTCAGCTGCCTTCAGCCCTCGCTCCCTGCAGCCAGGAGCTATTTTTTCCTGTTCTTGCTAGTGTCAATATGCTTCTTTAAATATCTTTTTCAGAGAGGCTATATATATAGCCCCACTCTGGTGCTTTGAAAGGAGCCTCATTTCCTGTGTAAGAACTGAAGTTCTTGGCAAAGCTGCCGGTGGCTGCAGCATCTGAACCACAAAAATTGTTTTTTTTCAGTAGTAAAATGGTATTTCCTCCGCGACTGCGAGTCGTACCAAGCCGGGTCTGGTCTGAAACCAACAGGGCTGTTGTGGATGGGAGATATGGTGCCACATTCCCAATTATGTAAATGATGGGGGAAAGGGATTAATTGCATTCATGTCGGTGGTTGGGCTGCAAGAGTGCCCGAAGGTGGCACAGCCCGTCACAGGGACCGGGACGTGCACAGAGCTGCTTTCAACCTGCTTCTGGCTGTGAGAAATTTTGGTTCCCACATCAAAAGGATTTACTAATCAACACTGGGGGGGGGGAAGCCCGTTTCACTTGACATCACTTTGTGTCCGATATGTTTTCTCCTTCTGTGCGCCCTCTACAAGCCTGGTTTTTGCGAGGGGTCCTCCAGCATTAGAGCAGGAAAGAGAACAGCTTTCCACCCCCTGCGAGACGGTGGTGGGATGGCTCACGGATGCTTGGGACCTTAAAAACCTTTCTGGCAGACACGGCATATGTCTTTCCAGGGTAATTTCTGAGTCATAAAATGCTTCTATTGCTAGTCCAGCAGCAGCACACAATCCTAAGGAGCCAGCATGCGAACGTGGAAGAGAAGGTGGTGGCCGTGGGCAACCCAACCGCTCCACATTTCTCTTTGCTATTAGGCAACTTTATCAGGAATAAAATGCAGTCAAGGAAGTAAGGTGCAAGTTGGTTAGATTTTTCTGGAGGAATTTTAAAGAAGTGTCTTCTCCCAACACTCAGGACAGATCCCCCTTGGGATTAATCCCCGGTAGACAAGCGCATGGGAACCCTGATGGGCACGTAACCTTGGTACAAAGCTGCACCACGTCTCCTGGCACAAAGCCCCAGAAGATAGGAGCTCTGCGGGACAAGCCCAAAAGTTCTGGCCCCTCTGCAACCCCAGGCACCATCTCCACCAGTGCTGCATGGATGCCCTCAGTGCCGGGAACCAGCACGGCCATGGGATGGGACAGCTGGCGGTGCTGGGCAGCACGATGGCTCACGATGAAGCATGGCCGGGCATCGGAGCAACACTCGGGGGGGGGAGATATGAGAGAGTTATGTTGTCATCTTTGCAGCTCAGAAGACAACACGCAATCACAACATACTGCTTTCCTCTGCCCAAAAGCCACAGGGGCAGGAACAGGGGCTGGAGCTTAGCATATATCCTGCTGGGACTCCAAGGACACTTCGCCCATCTTCGCTTTCTGAGCATATTTGATGCTCTCCAGGGTTTGTTTCCCAAAAGAGGGAAGGGGCTGGTGCAGGAGCAGCTGAGCAAAATCAGGAAGGAGACCTTCCCACACCTTCAGCTTTCCAGGGGTCAGCATGTGCTTGGGGATGCCATACACCACCTCCATGAATCTGCAATTCTGCTGGCACTGATGCTGGCCTTGTCCCTGCTGAAAATGAAGGAAAATGCCACACGGTGGTCCAAAACACGAAGGAAGAAGCAGCACAGCCTGGCATTTCACCCTGCTGTGCCTCCTCCATGCCCCGCAGAAGTCCTGCGTCCTTCCAACTCCATTTTCACCTACCAGACTTTGGCTCATCCAGCTGCTGAACACCTGGTCTTTGCCAAACCAGCCATGCAAGTAATCACAGAATGGAATTTGCTCCTTGGCACCATCGTGGCACAAAGATGTCTGCTGTGAACAACTGCAGCGAGGAGAAGGGGAGGGAGACCCAAGGAAGGAAGATCCCAATGCCCCGACCTCAGTCAGGAGGTCTTCAAACCTTTCCCACAGAGCTCCAACACCAGGACATGCTCCTCAATACAAACAGGAGAACGTGGAGGGGATACAAATGTCAGACTCAGACACCATGTGAAATAGAAATTTATCTCAGTGTATGGCAGAATTTTCATTTTTAGTGGTTTTTCTCCTCCCATGGTGACCTTTGCTCTGTCCAAAGATTTATTCTACCAAGGTTGAGACAATGAGCAGTGATGAATCACAGCAAGGGAAACACCAGCAGAAGGGCACCTGTCCCCTTCACGGCAGTGATGCACCCCGTGCATCTGCAGGACAGCACAACTGCAGGGTTTGGTGTCCCTATTGCTCAACTTCCCATGAACACTATCAGCATTGACAGGAAAAGAAGAGGGGAGCCCTTGGGAGTGTGTACAAACCAGATGGCTCCATCTCCATGGCTCTCACTGCACAATGTCAGGGACACCATGTTTTGGCATGTCCTCAGGTTTCTCACATTTGCATCACCAGGAAAACTGAGACACCTGACCAACTGTGGGAGAAGAAAACAGGCCACCAGGAAATTTATTCCCATTTGTCCTCAAGCCAAGAGACGGATGTTGTCAGGGCAGATCCGCTGTGCAACGTGATGACCACCACGAAAGCATCCCACCACCAGTGTTGCCCACCACCATACGAGTGTCCCACTCCAGAATGTCCCACCACCATGAGAGCATCCAACCACCAGAATGTCCCACCACCAGACCTTCCCATCATCAGAATGTCCCACCACCACCAGACTGCTCCACAATCACCACAGCTTTGTAGGGTGCTCTTGCTTTTTCTAGCCGAGTCTCAAACCACACAAATCGAGTTAGTGCCAAACCCAGGCTGGAGTTATTCAGGTTCACCAAAGGCCCATTTTGACATGCTTTCTGTCTATTTGGGCAATTTTAGCCCAGAACAGTCTTTCTGGTGAGTGTGCTGCTGTCACAAGAGAGGCAGGTTTGGAGGCGAGGGGTGAATGAGCATTTACATGCAGGAACATAGGTAAAATCCTCATTTTAAAGGCCGTTTAACACATTAAACATTTCTTAAGAGAACACACTTTCAAAAAAAAACCAAAAACCAAACCCAAAACCCACAAAGTTTCTATATTAAAAAAACCCTCAGAAAGAAGAAGTTTGACAAAAACTGTGGGTGACCAACATGTAGAAGATCTGAGGTGTGCCTGGCAAGTTCCCTAAACTGGAGATAAAGAGAATTATGCAAAAACAGGGAGGAAGGTTGGCGGGGGGGATCGGTGGGGGGGGGGGGGAAGAAGTAAGAAAGGAAATTGCACAGAGCTGAGCACACAGAAGAACAAAAAGCCAGGCAGAGACTGAGCTCCTAAAACCACATGCTGTGTCATTTGTCTGCAAATTGGACAAGGAAGATTAAATCCAGCTAGTCCGATGTGGCAGGTGGCGCGAGGGCTTGCGGTGCTGCCGGCGCTGTGTTGGGTGCCGTGCGTGCTCCTCCTCCAGCCGAGCCTGCCGCCCACTCCGGGGGGAGCAGCAGCACTCGGGGAGCACATGGGAGCTTTGGGGATCCCATGGGGTCGTTGCTGAACACGTGGGACCAGGCAGGCAATTGCATGCACAAACTAGTCCCAGTTCCACCTTCAGTGCTATAAATAATTGATTTTTGAGGTAACTTGAGCAAGGAAGGTAAGATAACTCCCTGTCATCTCGCACCCAGCCTTGAATCCTGATGTTTCTCATTCTTCAAAACAAAAACCTCAGAGCTGATCCATGGTCTTTATTTCCGTTACTGAGCCATAACCCATGTGCCACGTCCACTCTGGTGTCATCCAGGTCCTGCTTCCCTCACTTGCACTGCTTCCAGAAGAGGTGATCCCACTGGCCGCCACCTCTGCTCCTTGTCTGCCGCAGTTTCCCTTCCTCTCCCACAGAGGGTAAGGATGGCACTGCTTCTCCTTTACTTTCCATTCCTCAACACACGGCAGGAACAAGCTGCCCCAGCTCCTTCCACCACCATCCATGGGGACACCAGGGCTCATCTGGGCATCTCCCCAGCTGTTTCCAAGCATGCCTCTTCCCCAGATTGCCATCTTTTCCCCCAAAGCACCTGCACACCCCTGCTGCCCCCTCCACTTCTGCCCCCAGGACATCAAGTCATCACTTAAAACACAGGTGAAAGGCAGAAAGGCCCCTTCAATACCCTCTGGATGCTGCTAGGGTGCAAGCTACACCTGCTTTGAAATGCGTTAGTGCCTCTTCCCAAGAGCTACCTGCAGAGACAGCCCCTGTGCTGTGCTCTGCCCGTGCCAGGGGTCCCCAGGTGGCACAGGCGGCCCCTGGGGGGTGGCACCCAAGGGGACAAGTGACCCCGCTCACCATGGAGCCGCACCCTGTCCCCTCCAGCTGACGGGGGCAGAGGCTGTTGGGTCCCGAGGACACCTCCGGGGAGAGGATGCCCAGGTGGAGCTCAGCGTGGCGAGGGCAGTGGCCTGGGCATGACACCCAGCTCCGGCTGAAGGAGGGTGAACCTTGCCAGCAACCCACGTAAGTGACCCCCGGCTGGGGGTTTGCCCCCCGCCCCGCGGCCAAGGCCGGGTGCCACCGCGCTCCTCT
>NW_010234538.1:0-6094 GCF_000690775.1 Eurypyga helias
CCCGAGGTGTCCATCTGCTTCGCCAACCGCTCGGCCGCTCTCTTCCACCTCGGGCACTTTGAGGTAAGTGGTGGTGGGGCACTGGGACCCACGGCAGCCCGGCCCCCCGGGCTCCTGGGTGCCCAGAGGGTGGCCTGAGGCCTCCCGTGTAGCAGGAGGGGGGAACGGGGTGCGTTACCGCACAGTGTTTGCACACTACGGCTCCCGTGGGTGCTTCTGCACACCCCGCAATAGCGGGTGTTTGATTATTAGAAGAAGAGATCAGACGTGCTGAAGCTGTGCTTAAAGCATGCATCGTTACTTAGATTTTCTGAAGGGTTCTTGCTTTCCTTGTTGTTCCACGTCAGGAGGCTTTATTTGGCCAACAACTTAGCTATGCACGTGGAATTTTTTGATTAATCTTATTAATATACAGAATCGTAGAATTGTTTTGGTTGGAAAAGATCGCCAAGTCCAACCCAGCACTGCCAATTCTACCCTAAACCATGTCCCTGAGCACTAATGCTGTTCTGCATCTTAGATGGAATAAAAGAGTAGGAGTCACAGCTGGTTTTCAAGTACATTTCCAAGGCCTTGTCTTTGTTTCTAGGTTTGTTTGGAAGATATTGCCAGGGCTGAAAGTCATGGCTATCCAGACAAGCTGCTTCCCAAGGTCTTGCTGCGGAAAGCTGAATGTCTGCTGTGTTTGGGGAGGTTACAGGATGCAGCAGATGCCCTCAGTGTGGTGGAGAATAGAATTACTAAGGATGGGATCATGGCTGGTCCTACACAGCAGATATTGCTAAAAAAGTTAAGTCAGCTGAAGATTAAACTCCATGAGAAAGAGAGCTGTCCAGAGCCTGCACAAGAAGGATGTGGTGATGTTCAAAGAAAGTCGGAGATCTGGGAAGAGAATGGCAGCATTTCAGGCGCATCTTCATCTTTGACCTTGAATTTTGATATAGAGAGAGGACGTCACTTGGTGGCCGTCGAGAACATCCTGCCAGGACAGAGCCTGTTGGAAGAGGAGGCCTTTGTAAGCGTGCTCTGCCCAGAGGAGAGCCACCTTCTGCAGGACAGCAGCGAAACAGCGTGGGATACTCGAGTCACTAATGCGGATCTTTATTGCCACCGCTGTCTGAGGCAGCTCTTAGCCTCAGTGCCTTGCCGGGGGTGCAGTTATGCCAAGTATTGTAGCCAGAACTGTGCGGACGTGGCGTGGGAGCAGTACCACAGGACAGAGTGCTCCCTGGGAGCGCTGCTTCTCACTTTAGGGGTCTTTTGCCATGTTGCCTTGAGGACTGTTCTGCTGGCGGGATTTGCAGAGGTTAGCAGGCTGGTGGAATGGTCCCACCATGGTGACAAGGACCTTCATAACCCTGAGGCACCAGATACCAGAGGTATCCCTGGTTGTAACGACAATGGTCAGTACCAGAGCTCTTACCAAGCTGTGTTCAACCTTCTGCCACACGCTGAGAAGCACAGCCCTGAACATAAGTTCCTTTGTATGCTGAGTGTAGTAGCGATATGCAGACAACTGCAAGACACTGGCCTGGAGGCTGCTCTTTTGAATCAGGAATCATCTGAGAAGTGGTCCAAACCAGAGACATGTGAAAAACGACTGGGTGAATTGTCTCCAGAGCTGAAGACTGTGGCAGAGGCGATGCTGAGGCATGTGTTGCAGCTGCAGTGCAATGCACAAGCAATCACTGTAATGCAGGAGTCGGGTAAGATAAAAATTTGTAACTTCCTCTGTTGTCCTTGTTTATCTAGGTTGTGTGAAGAGATTGAATTATCAGTTGTAACAAGCTCCCATCACCCATGGGAATGACTTGCTTAAAATTTAACGGCCTGTCCAATGCTGGCCCATTCTTTGGTGCATGTGTAGAGGGTATTTAGCTATTATTTTTTGCAGGAATATACCAGAAACCTTTCTACTGTGATCTGCAGTGGGTCACGGCTTGTTTATCTGGGTTGTGTGAAGAGATTGAATTATCAGTTGTAACAAGCTCCCATCACCCATGGGAATGACTTGCTTAAAATTTAACGGCCTGTCCAATGCTGGCCCATTCTTTGGTGCATGTGTAGAGGGTATTTAGCTATTATTTTTTGCAGGAATATACCAGAAACCTTTCTACTGTGATCTGCAGTGGGTCACGGGGCTCATTGCAGAAGTTGCGTGGGTTACTGAGCATTCGTTCTCAACCTGCTTGTTTTTCCTCTGTCTTTAGTGTCCGGAGATGGTGCTGTTGTAAACAAGAAGCCGGTGCGCCTGGCGACAGCCTTCTTTCCTGTCCTCAGCCTTCTGAACCATTCGTGCTGTCCCAATATCAGCGTGGCGTTTAGTGGGACAGCTGCCACTGTCAGGGCAACGCAGCCAATCCCAAGCGGCCAAGAGATTTTCCATTGCTATGGTAAGTATTAACGCTCTGTCTCAAGGCACAGACATCCTTTCACCTATACTTGATGTGCTAACGGATTGCTATTAGTATTATCATTCCCAGCATAATGTTTCTAGAGTCTTTGTTTATGTACAAGCCATGATCAAAGATACCAACGCAAGATTTTATCTCCTGAGCTCACTGTTACAATTTCAGTCTCATAGAATTGTTTTGATTGGAAAAGACCTTTAAGACCATCGAGTCCAACCGTCTCCAGTTATGTCCTCTCCAAAAGATGATATATCTAGTCTCACTTATAACAAAAGTAGATTAAGAACTGTACCTGCTTGGAGGTTTCTACCCTTGCCATCCCTTTGCAGGACCTCACCAATGTAGAATGAAGGTTGCTGAGAGACAACGGCTTCTCGGTCAGTATTTCTTCGAGTGTCGCTGTCGGGCATGTCTCGATGAGTTGGAGTCTGATGCCAAGAGTGTGGTGTCCGCCAGAAACTCCTTCTGCTGTCCTAGCTGCCGGGCTCCAATGCAGGTAGTTCTTCCATAGTTACGGTTGTGTAACTTACCGCAGTGTGTAACATTACAGGCCTCAGTCTGTGATCTCTGCTCAAAAGCACCTGTAGAGTCAAGACAGTGTCTCACTGTTCTCAGCAGCTTTCTTGTCATGTTCTTGTATGTCAGTCTTCCAGGATTATAGGGAAAATAACACCTTTAAGAGCAAGTTAACATCCCTTTGAACTTGATGAAGGAATTTAAGAATATCAGAATTATGGACTAGTCCAGAAGGGAGATATTTAGGAAGGCAAATGAAGGCCTGGAGTCTAGAGCAGAAGGTGTATGTACAGGGGCTGTATGTGGAGTAGAACTCTGCAGTTCACAGGATGTACATGAAAACAGCATGTGGTGTGGGTTAGATGGGGAGAAGTCAACACAGCATGAGTTGTGTAGGAACATGAATGCATGAACGTTGTGTATGACCCTCCTTTGGCCTGATCTGTAGTTCTCATTGTCATAGCTATTCCTGGAATTTTCTCATAACATCGAATAAGCGAATAGCAATTTACAAGCAAGTCTCTTTGCTTAATGAATGCAACTGAGAAACGCTTTAGCATCTCCATAACGCAGTACAGAGATAACGGAGATGGAAAGAAAGCTTTGAGTTGAACGTGAACAGGAATGATCACGGGGATTATTTCCACAGGGGGAAGACATGCTTTGTTGTTCCAGTGAAGCATGTGCAGTCTCACTCAGCAGAGAGAGCTTGTCACGCCGTTTACGGGACCTTCAGCAACAAATGGAGAAAGCATTAGAGCTGCTAAGAGACAAGAAGGCTGGTAAGGGCTCAACTTTCTACTTTAAGGTCAGCAGCTAATGCGTATGCATCGGGAGATGTAGTTCTAGCCACGCGATGGCACTGTTGCTTATGCAGTTGGGGTCTTCTGGCATGCAACCTAGTGTCCCTATGGACTTGAGCTTTAAGGGTTTTCATACCCCTGATCTGGGTGTTAATCTAAGTCACATGTTGTTCCATAGTAACTAAAAGAACTCAGGGTAACATTGGAGTTAGGCATTCCCAGGCTTTGCTTTCCAGGAGTGAGTCGGGCCAACTCTGCATTAGAATAAGCAGGGTTGCAGATGAAGGCAGTGTTGAATCCCAACCAAATCCAAATGTAGCTGTGTAAAATGCAAAGATGAGATTGGACTGATTTTATTTCAGGGATAGCTGGAGTCTGGCCAGTGGGATGAATTTTATACCCCGTTTTATTACAGATCAGGCTATCAAAATGCTCCTGCAGTGTCAGAAGGATGCTGGAAACTTCTTGTCTCCAGAGCATTTGCTGATGGGAGAGATGGAGGATCATCTGGCACAAGTCTATGCTACTCTTGGTATGGCATTGTCTCAGTATCTATAGTTTTCTGAACTTAGAATCTAACATGACTACTAGCCTTTTTTCTGACTAGCCCCTTCACTTTTCTCCTGCTGCATTTCTCTAGTGCTGACAGCAGGGCTCTCGGACTCCTTTAGCTTAAACCACGTTCCCAGCAGCCAGTGAACAATAATGTGATCTCATGTTCCTCTAGATTCCCTGTCCTGGTTCCGAGGTCAGCAGCTTCCCAAGAATGCTTTGGACATAGTCCATTGCATTTTGCGTCACGCTCTCAGATCCTTTGGGTGGCAGTAGCTCCAGAAAGTATCTATTCATGATTTGTTTCTTGGTTTGTTTTTTTTCCACCAGGGAAGTGGCAGGAAGCAGCCAGACACCTGGAGAGGAGTATTGAGATTGTGGAAATGCATCATGGGCCATCAAGTGCAGAATTAGGTCATGAACTTTTCAAGCTGGCACAAATTCTCTTCAATGGGTAAATTTGCTTTCATGCTCTCCCTTCTCCGCACCGCTCCCGGGTGTCCAACACAGTGTCATGGTGGGTGGCACCTTGCAGGGTGTCTCACAGGCCCCTGGGCAGTCTGCCGCAGGTACAGAAGTTGGCCATGACTCAAGTGGAAGTTCATTAACCCCACTGGGGTTCACTTACACCTCATGACTCTCTTTGGACCCATTTCTCTGCTTTGTGCCTGTTCTTCTCCCTGGCTCCATTTATTCCCTGTCCTGTTGGTTTATTTTGACAACTAGTCACGCTGGGTGTTTACACCTCAGTTGTGTAACGTTGCTGGCCTCTTTTTAAAGGAGGAAATACAATCCTCTTGCTCTGTTTTTGCCCTCTTCTGGCAAGCAAACCCCCTGGCTGCTCCTGAAAATCCTCTCACAACACCTCCCTTTACCTGAATTCTTTTTAGCAGGAGCTGCAGGGAGGAAGTCGTGGGTGCTTAAAGATAATGTTTTACGTTTTTGTCCATCTCCTTACCTTTTATCTCCCTATTTGCAGCTGAGGTGCCCAGAACTGACAGGCAGGATCTGTACCCACAAACAGGTTTAGGTTTTTGTTGGGGAGGGGTTAAAGGCTGTGTAAGTCAAGGAGATGAATTAAGTATTTTGTGTACTCTGTTCTTATTCTCCTCTTCTTTCAGATTTGCAGTTTCTGAAGCTCTGAGCACAATTGAAAGAGCAGAGGAGATTTTGTCAGTGCACTGTGGTCCTCAGAGTGCTCAGATCCAGGAACTACAAGAGATGAAGACGTGTCTGTTGGAGCTTCCAAGAAGCATCCTTCAGAGGACTTAATTTTCCTGTCAAAGGAAACTGCAATGTGATCTTTCATCAAAGCTAAGTTTCATGTGGTAAGGTAGTCCCATAGTACAAGCTGGAAAATCAGATGTAACAACTTGAGTGAAATCTGAAATGCTCTTTAGTGAGACTGTTGTAAATAAAATGAGCAATTCTAATGTGAGGGGTCTGTGTGCGGTGGGAATAGCTGTTGGTGTATCATTTCTGCCTGTGGGTCTGAAGCAAATGTTTGAGATGCTTGTGTTTGCCTGCATTTCTAGAGATGTGTATCTCCCACGGGTGGCACCCTGATGGTTACGAACACGCAGTCATCCAGACCGTGCTGCCTTTTATTTCTAATGCTGTGAGGCGCTTTTCTTCTTGCCGGTGTGAACCGTAAATGGCTGGAATGGGTGAGGCAGCAGGCTGGGAAGTGCAAACTTAGAAGCTCTAAGAGGGGGCACTGCAGAAATTGGAGGGCTACCAGCGCAGAGCTGTGACTGATGAGGGATTCGGTCTAAACAACTGGCATCAGGTTGGAAGATGGGATAGGGAAAG
>NW_010234538.1:6125-13295 GCF_000690775.1 Eurypyga helias
GTGATTCTTGCATATGGACACAGAGCTGCGCTGTGGCTTATCTGGGGAAAACGGGAGTGTGGAGGCATGTGACGTAGGCAGGCAATCTTTCAAGGGAGAATACGGGGGCTTGCTGAGTTTAATAGCAAAAGCTCTTTTATTGCAGCATGAAGGCATAAGATTTGCAGGTTGTGTCTTTGTGCAGCAGAGCAGGGAGCCAGTATCCCTCCCAGTACCACCCTTTCCATTTGGGCCCTACCATTGCAGACTGTTGTGAAGGGATCTAAACACCCCTGGGATCCAGGATCTTGCCAATGAAGAGGAGGGTTCCAGTGGTATCATCCCGCAGTACAAGAAGAAATGGTCTGTCCACGTGATATTCTATGGGGAAGGTCAGACGAGCAGCATTCACTCCAGGATTTGGTGTGGATCTTTCCCCATCTTCACTGAGCTCCAGAATTGCCTTGTGTTGCACGTGAGATAGCTTAATAGGTTTGGCAGAAATCTTGGTAAAATCGGGTGATGTGAAAAGCGATTGGAGCCCTGGAGGAAAGAAAGAAAATTCCATTAGCTGGAAGCACAGATTGCAGGTGGGGGAGCAGTACTGCTAATGCTGTGATCCAGGGGGGGCACGGAGCTGCTCTGGTAGCGTTCACTGGGGTAACAGAAAGAAGCAGCTTACGTCTGTTTGTACTGAGCTTCTCCCTCTCAGTCTCAGAAGTGCTGTACGAGCTTGGTGGGAAGGTGATAAGAAGTTGAGGAGTCCTGGACCGAGGTGGTTTAGTTGCTGGTGAAATCTCTACAGACTGACAGCAGGACGTAACTAACAACCCACCAGCTTCATGTTCTGAGAGCAGGAAGCAACTTGCCCACTGCTGTGAGCCCTGGCAGTCTGTAGAGGGTGTGTGATGTACATACTTGTCTCCTTTAGCGTGCTGCCAAGTGCCTCTTCGTAGTTCAGCTTTAGTTTGGGCAAGCTTAGCACAGCGTGGACTGTCTTCAGCTCCTTGTCTACATCGTGGACGAACTCTGAAGTAAGGCTTTCCTCAATCAGAGTCATATTCTGGGTCACCTTCGTAGGCAGGAAGAACATGGCACTGATTCCCTCTGTCAGTGGCAGCTGGGCAATCTGGAAGGCCAAACAAGAAAAGGTCACATCAATAATAAAGTTTTACTCGTCCTGTGCCAGGCACAGGCCTGAATCTTGACTGCCTGGTCAGCCCTTCCAGTTAACGGTTGGTCATCTTCCCTGTGTGCTCCCCTGGTGCTTCCTGACCCCTCTGGCACCCAGACTGTCATCAGCCCGTGCTTCCTGCTATCGCATGGCGAGTGCTCTCTCTCCTGTTGAATCCTGGGATGAACTCTGCAGTATTGCTTTGGGGGAACACCTCTGAGCTCATGCTACAGTGAAAGATTTGTCAAAAGAGGTAGAGATGGCAGAGTTTTGAGGAGTGTGCCCTGCCCTTCTTGTCCATCTGTTGGTCATGCAGTGTTTAAATTCTGTCCTGTTGTGTGCCAGTATAGAAGGGGGATATTCTAAGAATCAATGTACAGCCTTTGAAAATAGGGAATGTGAAACTAGGCTGAAGGAAGAAGCAAGGCTGGCTTTTGGAATGGGTTAACAGGCAAGTGTGACTGAGCCTGTTCCTCAGCCAGTTTAGGAGATCTTGTGCAATATTTGCTCTCTGACCTTGCAGTTGAGTTCTGAGTCAAAACCGTATCGCAGTATGGCTTTGGGGTCTGACATCATGGACACCTTCACAGTTCTGTCCTCATCCAGATGGAAGTCCTTCAGGGCAGTCTTCCTGGTGTCAAACTTGGTTTTCCATGTCCCTGTTTTTTAAAAGATAAAATGGAGGATTTTCTGGAATACTGGCATATGAAACCAGGCTTGTGTCTGTGTAATCTGCGTTTTGTATACACAGTATTTGTGCTGTAAGAGTTGAGGCATAACTGAATGGTGATAGAGATGCAAATAGACTGATGGGAGCTACTGATTTATTGCCACGCTCTGGCCCCTCCTTGTCGTCTGAGAATTGGCTAAATGGGAAATGAAAAATCAAGCCAGGGTATGGGTGGAGTAGCTATGGGGAAGCTGGTGTCTACTTATGTAACTGCAAAACTATTTTGAAGGGTAGCGATTGTGTCAATGCATATAGAGTGCTTCTCTCTCCACCCTTTATTTTGCTCCTTGTCTCTAAGCAGTAATTCTCCAGGACACTGGCTTACAGCACGTTCCAGAACAGCTCTCTAGTATCCCCCCTCCATTCCCTCTGTGGTGGTAAAAAGGCTCAGTACACTCTAAGCTGTGCCTTCCCTAAATGGTAATATTCTCTCTTGCTTTTGTGAGCTTAAACCTTCTCTGGTCTCTTACTGCAAACAGGTCAAGATTCAGCTTCTCATTCCTCCCTCGAGGACTATTTCTGTTCAGGTAGTGTGTGTATTTTCTTCCCTACTAAGAGTTCTCAAGCACTTTCTTCTTGCACTGTCTCTTTGGCAGCCTGTGTGCTCCACTGGGAGCGAGAGCGTTCCCTCGCATCTCTCCTAACACGCTTGGTAAGCCCTCTCTGTAACCAAGTGCACAACACTCTTACCCTTGAAGAAAGCAGCCCCAGCAAGGAGAATGCTGACATCTGCGGGCATGTCCTTCATGAACCGCATAATCCTTCCCTTCGTCTGCTGCCGTACCCAGTTGTTGATTTCTTGGAGGTCTAACTGGGTATTGCCACTTAGTGCCCTCAGACGCATCTTGTAGGACTTCTCTAGTTGGCTGTGAAAACCTGGCTTCACCCTCAGTCCTGGGGAACAAAAACATGGATACTGCAGCTAGCTCCCTTATCAAAACAATCTCAAGGCAGCAGATTGCAATCCAAAGCCCAGCAGCAGCGCTCTCATCAGACATCTGTGGCTGTGTGTACACAGAAACCTGCTTTGAAGAGGAATGACTGAAGACACACGGAGGAAACGGATTCAAATCCTACAGCCACCCATCCTGGAGTATGGGATAACTCTCTTCAGAAAAGTAAAGAGTGGAGATAAGGACAGAAGGCTTGGACACAGCTATTCCTACATCTTTCTTCTTTCTCCAGCTCACTTTATGAGCACGGCTTACTCAACCTATTGGATTCTTGGAACCAGCAGGTTCCAAAAGACAGCTCTTAACTTTCTCAGCAGATGTTTACTGCGTGCTGAAAGCAGACACTGCAAATAGTTCTGCAAGGAATTCAACAAAGGAATATGGCTGAACGCTATCACAAATAGAAAATGTGATTTGTGGTTCCTGGAAGTTAGCAACACCTGCCAGAAAACCTAGAGAGAAGGCAAAATTCTCAGCAATTTTCTTCTAGGTCTTCAGCATGTTAGCTGTTCTGTCACCAGTGTCCCTGTGTGCATGAGCCTGGTCTTTTATTTATGTGCACACAAACTTTCCAGGCTTTTTCTGGAGCAGCAACAGCATTCCATGTACTGTCTGCGTGGTGGCTCAACAGTATCAGAGCCAAAGCTGGTTAGTGTGGTGTTACCAGTGTGTTCTACCTGCAGCTAGTCATTTAGGTAAAATTTGAGAGAGGGGAAGGAGGACTTTTACTTTTCTCCAAGATGATACGGGAGGCGCTTTTCATGCTCTTCTCTGGTCGAGTCACGCTGGTCAGTAGGTCCTTGTAAGTGTTATGGACCTCAGCTTTGTTAAGCAGGTCGTAGAAGAGAGCGCGGGAAATCACATCTTCTGTTCGCTCTCCAGCCCCTGCCAACGACAAGGCCGACAGCATGAGGGGAAGGCCTATCGCGCCAAACCGCGTGAGGAAGCGGGGCAGGAACTCACCGAGCGAGAGAGCAGAAAGGGCAGTAGCCAGGCTGAACGGAGACAGCAGCACATTGGCGGTGGCTGTCCGGCTGGATTGCTGGCGGTACAGGTCATAGCCAAAGTTGGAGACTGCAGCTGCCAGCTTGTTCACAGGGCTCTTGTAGAACGGATCCTCCTCTTCGACCTCGCCAGCGTTAGCTCCATCAGCGGTGGCAGAGCTCTAGCGGGTACAGGCAGCGCTTGGTTAGAGTTGCAGTTTACAAGGGTGGGGTAGATTTGTGATAAACGTTTCAAAGGTAAGAAATCTGCAGATACTCTCCTACGGTCTACAGAAATAGTGCCTTCATCTTCCTGACAGAGAGTGTAGGAACAGTTACTTTAAAGTGACTTGGTAAAGCCAGAGGCAGCGCTCAGATTGGAATCCACTATTTCTGCCCCACAGTCA
This sequence comes from Eurypyga helias, assembly GCF_000690775.1. Classification (NCBI taxonomy): domain Eukaryota; kingdom Metazoa; phylum Chordata; class Aves; order Eurypygiformes; family Eurypygidae; genus Eurypyga; species Eurypyga helias. Next base: position 10,352 of record NW_010234538.1, read on the forward strand.
TCCCCTGATGTAACTGCTGTGGTTTTATCTAGGTAAAGCAGGAATTAGTCTCGTTACGTTGCTAAATAAACTCCTAGTAACTTAGGAGGGTAGGGCTTAATCCTTCCATAAGATTCTCTAAAATTAAGTTACCTGCTCCAGGTATCTCTCTCTCACTCTCTGCATGTTGTCTCCTACTCACCTGCTCAGTAGCTGAGTTCTGGGATCTGCTTGGGACAGTTAAGAGACCCAGGAAAAGGAGAACCACTGGAATCTGCATGCCTGAACCTACAGAGTAAGAACATGACAGAGGTAGTTTGAGCAACCGAGCAAATACATCTCTACCGCTGCTGTTTGCTGGTCCTGGCTGTGACGGGAACTGCCCTGAGACATGCTGTTGCTTGTCCTTCCCAATTGTGGAACGCATGCCTGATCCAGCTGGGTTTTCTTCTTCTCCAGTTTGAAGTATGCAGCCAGCCTGACCCCGATGACTTTAGAATTGGGCAGGCACACATGCCGGGGTGTGCCTGAGCACCGGAGCAGATGTGTGTGGCCCAAACCGCACTGATGCTGGCACTTACTGAGTGCCAAGGTCCAGAAAAGCACTAAATCAGCTCTCCTGAGTTTTAGACTTTGAAAAATTCAATACTTCATTTATAAAAGGTAGCAAATCCTTATTGTTGAATAGGGCAGAAGGCAAAGCTGACTGGTTACTGCTCTGCTCTATACCCTCAGACAGTTGCATGCACCTGGAAGGCTGTGCAGCCTCTCTGCACCCTTTTCTGCTTCTCTGCAACTCAGCAAAGTGGAAGAGCTTTCCTAAAAGGCAGTAGGAAAGGGGCGGGGAGTACCTAACACTGGGCCAGATGTAGAGAAGAGGAGGAAGACAGAGCTTGGCTTACTCAGCATTTTTAATGGAGGTGGGAGAAAGCACCAAACTCCCCCAAGCTGTTCCTCTGCGGAACCCACTTTTAATCACCCCAGTACTGGCATATGTGGCCCTTCCAGACAGGTCTGTCTGGTCCAAAGGGCAGTGCATAGCCCAGGGTTTCACTGTCTGGGCCAGATGTAGAGAAGAGGAGGAAGACAGAGCTTGGCTTACTCAGCATTTTTAATGGAGGTGGGAGAAAGCACCAAACTCCCCCAAGCTGTTCCTCTGCGGAACCCACTTTTAATCACCCCAGTACTGGCATATGTGGCCCTTCCAGACAGGTCTGTCTGGTCCAAAGGGCAGTGCATAGCCCAGGGTTTCACTGTGGGTAAACCAGAGTGACTGCACAAGTGTCATGCCCCCGCAAGCAGACGCCACTGAGGCTGGTCTGAAGCAATGTTTATATAGATTCCCAGAAATTAAAGGAAGAGCATTGTATTTATCTAACCCCTGTGGTCCAGGCATCCAGTGAAGCAGGAGAAAGAACATGTGTTTGGGATTATCTTTAGCTATAAAGAAAACATGCCTGGTGGTAGAAGCACAACTTAAAGCCACGTGGCTGCGGCAGCCCCAGTTCAGGACCCGGTCTGCTCGGGCAGAGTTTTTCCTTCAGCGAAAGGCTTTCCCTTCCCTGCCAAACCCCTCGTCTTCTGGAGGTAGTTCTGCCTTGGAGAAAAGGTGTCACAGTGGAGGTTTTTACATTTTCCTCTATGTTTAGGCAGTGTGACAGAAGTGGTACCCTCTTTTCCCTGCGCACTTGCGTCCCGTGACCTGCTGCTATCCCGCAGCCGAGCAGAGGAGGTGTATTGGTGCAGAAGATGTGTATGAAGAGGATTTACTACACCAAACCGATGTGTTGGTGGGATGATGGTGGATGTGATGGGATTGCTCATATCGCTGCCGTGTTTTACAACAAATAGGCACTGTGCTGACAGCGAGAGGAGAGAAGCCCTGTGTGAATCAAGTTGAACAGGTCTTAGCGAGGGCTTTGTGAGGATGCCTGCACCGAGCAGCGCTCCTGCATGCTGTGTGGAAGAGGTTTGGCCCAGTCTGGTTCAGAGATGAAGGTTTTCCACGGAGCACAATCTTTCCTCTGAGAGAAAAGAATAATAATCTCAACACAACTTCTGCTTCCAACTACACTGAGCTCCTGGGAGCGTGCGAGCGGAGATTGGTTTTGCAGATCCGTATTGTTTTTGCCAGTACTGTCACCAGCTTCATATTTCTAGAACTTTGCCAAAAAAGCAGTTTCCATTTTAGAAAGACAAGGTCTTTTGCGTTCGAATTGGCCTGAACATCTGGATTCTATTTGCGTGTCTCTTAGCGCACAGCCAAAAACGCAGAGAAAAGAATTTGGTTGGAGCAGAGGTGGGATGGTTTCAGGCATGATATGAAAACCTGTGGCTGCCTTTAAAGAGCAGGAGCAGCAGCCTGTGGGGTTCCCGTCGGGAAGGTACGGGAAGAAAACTTTGAGGAACGAGCTGAGCGGGACCTTTGTATCTGGGAGTTGTCTGTGGAGGCCTGCAGGTGTAAAGGAAGTATCTTGCTCTCCATCTCTAGCGGTACAAAGCTGGACCTTTGGATCTGGGAGTTGTCTGTCTGTGGAGGCCTGCAGGTGTAAAGGAAGTATCTTGCTCTCCATCTCTAGCGGTACAAAGCTCACATCATTTATAAACAGTTCTGATTTTAGGGGTGCTACGAACCATCCCCCCGTGAGTTCAGACTGCTCGCCTCACCCCACAGCGCTAACCCCTGCCGAAGCACGTTGCAACCTCTAGTTCTTGAGGATCTGACCATCACCAGAATCGTGACTCTTGCAGGGAAAGATCCTGTTCTCAGCTGCAGCACGGCGGGGAGGGGGGGCAGAAAACCACCCCAGTGCCCCACCACGTTCAGCCCCGCAGGGTACCAGGTGCCCTAGGATGCTGATGGCGCCCAAGCCCTGGTGAGCTCTCCCCCGTGGTGGGAATCCCACCCGTTAGCACCTGCAGAAGAACCCTTCCTCCCGTTTCCTGGGCTCCCCGAGAGCTGCCA